>NC_056748.1:981198504-981208504 GCF_019279795.1 Protopterus annectens | reverse complement strand
GGAGGACAGAGGCAGGAACACAGGGCCATGCAATATTGCTGCTACACAGCTTGAAAATTGCTGGTGTTACAGGATTTGTTGCAACATACCCTTATGCAGGAATAAGACTTCAGAAACACAAATGGATGTAGCCGTGTACTGATAGCATGCAACAGACAGATTGCCAGTGATATATTTAGGACAAGACCTGTGTGGTGCACAGACAAAACCAAACAGACAATCCACTGGCCATCATGTGGATAGGCCCACATTTGAGAGCTATGCAGACAGACTGCATTCCATCCTAAACTACTATGTACACACAAACACTGTAAGACCAGCAATATACAATGCACATAAGAACACTACTCACTCTGTCTGTAGGTCTGGAACCTCATACAAATGTGTAGTTGGCCTGTTTCTGCAAGTCCTGCTTTAAGAGGTCTTGCGACCTGCTGTCTGTAACACTGCTGCCCACATACAGGAAGGATGTCCTCCATACTGGAAAGGTTAATGGACAACGCGCACATGAGTCAGTATTTTATAGTACTGGGTTGCCATGACAGTGGTTATCCGAAGTACTACACAGCAGGCTGCATGTAGTTAGCAACTGTTGCACACTGACTGGTGCAGAGCCCATCACCTGATCATGTGCATTACCTACAAAAGCCATGCTGCAATCCATTCAAACCAGCTCAATCACTCTAGTGGAGAGAGAGAGAGAGAGATAGAGACACACACACACACATACACACACACACACACACACACACACACACACACACACAGAAAAAAAAACGCAAACAACAGAAAGGTGTTACAGCTGTCAGAAAAAAAATATACAGGTATGTAAAACATAAATGTATGTAACTGAATTTAGTATGTGGTATAGAATAATAGGATATATGATGTGGAATGATTTATATGTGCCATCTATAGTTGAACCTGTAATGATATTCTGCTGAACAACTGCTCTGGACAATACTGTCTGTCCCTGTAGGCAATGGGACATACCTGCCAACTGTGCAGATCAGCAATGAATGACAAAGATGTAAGCCATAATATCTGTGTTTGGAATGTTAGTGTGGGCAATAGCTGGTGGTGGAAGTACTGCCATCATGATAGACACATGGGTGTCAGAGCACATCACTTGCAGGACAGTCTTGTTAATGTGTAATGTAGCATGCACAAATGCAATAGGTGTATAATAGGCTTACCTGCAATCTGTCACCATATATACCACCCTAATGTTAGTCTGTGTTCACATGTGACACCTGTCTATGTTTCAGCAAAGCAGAACAGTGCAGCTGTGAATGAAAGACAGTTACAGAATGTGGACCAGATGTCTGTATGCACCCCACATATAGATAAATATCTGTGTGATATATAATTAGACATATATGTCTACAGATACACACTCATATAGATATAGGTATATAAACAACCCACAAGATATATCTACACACACACACACACACACACACACACACATATATATATATATATATATATATATATATATATATATATATATATATATATATACATATAGTGGCACTGACAATGGCATGCAGATGAAATAGTCTGTAACAGGCCAGCAAAGACAGTGTCCCCACAGGGCACATGTCTACAAACACATAGCACAAAGCATGGTACAAACACATAGCACAAAGCTTGGTACAATACAACATATGTCCCAATGATAGGTAAGCTGCCGACATACCAATTGCATTCTGTGAATGGTTTGTTGTAGCTGATATGGTGGGGGGGACAGCGATGTGTATTAAGAACTATGGTATCCCTGCTGTATGAGTTGCTCAGACCTCTTTCCATCTTTATGTCTTCTAGGGATGGCTCACACCCGACTGCCAGCTTTCAGTGCTGCCGAAACTGATGTCATTGTAGAACACATGGTACACCACTATTAACTGCTGTTTGGCCAGACAGCGCATGATCGGCAGGAGAGGACTGCCCTATGTAATGATCTAGTCCACAGGGTTAATGATATTGGACTGCAGAACCGCTGCTGTGAGCAGGTCCGGCATCATTGCACCAACCTGCTTTGTCATGTATGTTGGCATGCAGCTGCCGTACGGGGGGACCACCTCTCAAAAGGTGGGGGGCAAGCCGTCCATCCACCCCTCACCCGTGTGGAGGAGCTTCTCAGCAGCCTTGTGGCACCCGCCCGCCTGCAGCACCAACAACTGGCAGGGCGCATTGTGAAGGTGGGTGCCACCGACACACCTGCTGAGAAGTGTGCAGGTAAGGCCCCAGGCACATCAGTACACCACTCTTGTGTATGCATCCGCATCTGAAGAGGTACATCATGCAACTCTGAGATGTCATATACATAGTCTGTTGCTGTGTAGTAGTAATAAACAGTCGTGCATATATTGTGGACTTATACTGTTGATGTACTGTAATGCTTCACTCACCCTTTATGAATGCCACAGCTGTGGCCACTGACATAGAATTTCTCACACTCTTATGTAGGTCCCTCCAGGATACCACCAAGGCAGCAGCCTGTAGCCAGTGAGTATAGTTCATGTTCATGCTTGACAGTACACTGGGCAAGTAATAGCTATGGGATATTCCATGCACACATCTAACACACCTACCCATACTGCATGCTGTTCACATTCACATTTTGTTGCTGTGAAATGCACTGCATCAGAGTAGAGACCATGATGGGATATCGGAAGGGTACAACAGACACATGCAAGATAGCTAACATCCTGTCATTGTGAAATGCGTCCACAGGGATGAGAAGTATGGCAGGACACATAGCCTACAGTAGGGGCATTTGTGAAACAACACCCTCATGGCTGTATCTGCACACAATCAGGTTAAGTAACTGTGGCAGACATAACCCTGACCCCACAGCAATAGTGACAGCAGTGTGTGCACTCCAAGGGATGTGCACATGAGTAGACCTTACAACCATGCAGAGTTGTGGGACATGTGTAGGGCACCCCCCCATAGCCATGGTAAGGTCTGGTGGTTGTCAGTGTAATAGTCTTGTTCTGGTCATACATGCACCGCTGGTGTGATCTGTAAAGCAGACAACAAGCATTCACAAATGATATCTATTCACATATCATCTCAGGTATGAGTTGCTCTAACACATAGGGGCTGTGAGCAATGGAGCTGACATAAGTGACACAGTATTACATATGCAGCAATAATTTGTACACCTGTGAGGTATGGTGCACAGTACAAGGCAGGGTGCAGAACAGGTCCACAGTAACACTTTGTACATGGATGCAGTGTTAACAAGGGGAAGGGCCATCACCTACCAACACAGCCCATGCATCACACACATGTATACTGGCACTAGCATGAAGTCAGTATAGTTGCACTGCATGCTGTTGAGTACCGTATGTAATGCATGCTGACAGAAGGGTAATGGGAGGACTGTGTGTATAAAAGTTGTGCAATCTCACATGTAGGTGTGTGTATGTGTGGTGGGGGGGTGTGATGATTGTATCTGTAAGTGCAATCTGGTGGAGTGTGGTCAATGCATGTCAGATGTGTGTGTACATGTGTGTCTGTTTCTGTGGGTGTCCATGTATGCACAGGTGATAGTGGGATTGTACATGTACATGGAGTGACACATGAGACACCAGGACAACCTGTCAGATATGTGAACACAGGACAGTTGATAGCATAACAAGATCTGTAGCATGGAACATGCATTGGGAGGGAAAGTACACACCTGGTATACATATCATATTGCCAGCAGCAGATAGATAACCGGCTACCCACATATGCAGCACTACTAATGCAATGTGGAATTACCAGAGAACATCAGTAAGTGTATCCAGATATTACTGTTGTCCACATGATGGGTTGATTGTGCAGAAGATGTGGCATGGACTGAGCAAGACTGTAGTATGAGACTCCGGTGTGTGACATATGTAGTGAATGTAGCAGCCCCAACCATATAGGGGCCATGTACACCATGACTGGACATACATAGGGTAATACTGGATGACAGCAGTGAGGCCATGTACAACCTACTCCACTCAAGTCAGGGAGATGATGGAGTAACAGGTCATGTGTTGCAATCACATGTGTAGGCATGGAGAGGAATGATATGTTAATGGGTAGTACGAATAAATGTATGTTAGCAAGTGCCATGCAGGATGGGGAACATATGTAAATGAATGTGGGACTGTCTGTAATCCCAGAGAAAGGGAGGTAGTAAGGTGGACTGTCAGTGTGTGTGGGTGTGTGTGTGTGTGTGTGTGTGTGTGTGTGTGTGTGTGTGTGTGTGTGTGTGTGTGTATGTGTAAATGTGTGTACTGTTATGCAATGCTGTACAGGTCTTAAAGTGTGTGTTTGTTTCCCCCACAGGTGGGGAGGTGGGTCAGGGTCCCTCCTGCATGCAATATGAGCTAGGTGTCTGTACAAACACAGATGATGATGATGATGGTACTATTGAGGCACACCCTCCTAGCTACCCCAAGCCCGCACGCAGTTACAGTGCCCCTACAAACTCCATCACAAGTGACCATAGCAGAGGGACAGTTGGTGCCAGTGACCAGGAAAGTGTGATGTCCATGCCAACTGTGTCAGGTCACAGTCAACATAGCCGGATGTCTGGCAGGGCACCACATTGGTGCTCATGGGAGGGCCACTGGTCATCATGCCCCTGGCAGAGGCATCACAACTGGTACCACCAGGAGCACGTTTCAGACCGTAATGGAGGCACAGGCATGTATGGAAATGTATACCAGACAGGGCCTGAGGCTGCAGAGGGCTGCTTTCTCATCTGTAAGTGGTAACATCCTTGAACTTGCTGCTGCCCTCTGAGAACAGACTGAGGTCATGGATAGACAGTGGGGTGAGATGGTAGGCCTCCTCGACTGTGGTATGTCTATGCTTGAACATGTGATGGGAGTGGTCTGATGGCCGCGTGGATGTAGGTCAGAAACACTAGCAGCTGGTGGTCAATGTGGATGTGCCAGGATGCCAAGCTGCTCCCGTAGTGGCAGTACCAGCCGCAGCACACCACTGTGGGTGCTAACCACTCCACACAACAGCAGGCCTCGTGCACGTGGCCCTGGCCAGTCCCAGGTGGGACATGGTTCCAGCTGACATCTGTCATCATCAGGGGAGAGTAGCACCTCAAGGTCTGTACCTACACGTACCCATGGAACCCATGGCAGGCACAGTCAGCATGTCTGTGGCTGGAGGCGGTGAACTGCACACCCTGCCAGGTATGGTCTGCAACTGTCCAACACCTGTATAGGGCAGCCACATGGCAGAACTGTGTGCATGCATACCCACACACTATGCAACCACACCTAGGGCAACCCCATGCCGACACACACCACATCACCATGCCCCAATTAATGAACTAAACCCCTCACCCACACACATGGTGACAAATGTATGGACCACACTCGGCCTCTGGCAAACCAGCAACACACCCTATGCATATGATGATACTTGTGCCACATCCCTGTCATCCATAACATTGATGCAGGGACAGGCTAATATGGTACTGATGCACATGGTGACAATAACAGAGTACTGCAATGTACTGTAGTGTAAGATGTTGTCAGGGGTAATGTGTAATGCATACATGTCATGTTGTGCAGCCATGCAGCTATGATTCACTTCGGCTGTTAGTAACACTGATTGTTATCTCCATAATGTTATCCATTTGTGTTGTAAGTGTACATGTGTCAGCAGGAGGATGGTCTGCAGTCATATTCCACAAGGGTATGGCACTGTGGTGACACCATGGCTGTGACATATCTGGTATACAGTTGCACACATATCACAGGTTTGTATAACAGTTATTGCCTGTGCCACATTGACAGGTGACCTGCTGGTACATGTATAATCTGCACCCTTATATCAACCCATCCACATACACACACATTCTTACTTGTCAATACTGTGAATAGACCCCTACCTATGTATGTAGTGCTACTGAACTGTGTGGCTTTCATTGCACACACCACACCTTGTTTAGGGTGAGGTGTGTACCAGGTTACATGTTACATGCAGAATATCCACAGACATGTACAATATGGTAATGGAGATGTAATGTTTGCATCTGGAGAATACATAGTGTGTCATACAATCATATACGCAGTGACAGACACATAGGCAGACACACATCTAAGAGACCTGGGCGTATTGTTGCTAACTAACTAGCCTGTGTGTCCAATGTGTTACAGGTAGGCTGCACACAGCACATGTGTAACTGGGCTGTATCCTGTTATCAGTTACCTGTATGGGTGATGGAAACAGAGTTCACCAGAAAGTGGTATGTTGGACATATACCGGGTGTACCATGGTGTAATGACAGTGTACACAGCACCCACATCCCCCAATAGATATTGTACACACTGGAACCCATCGTGATACTCTGACATACCCACTATCACACATTGCCCATGACGGCAATATAACCCATTGCATATCACAACAGTGGTACCACAGGGATATGCTTGTAATGCACATGCCACGGGCATAGTAGGGTGTTGCATTGTGATGCCACACCTATGGGCAGCGATAACACTATCTGTACTACTGTGTGGCAATGTGTAGTGTACTAGGAGTATGTGGCCTCGGAATGGTGTACCCTACAGATATGCAGACATGTACATATACACACACGTGGCAGACCTCAATGGGATTCCCATGCACATTGACCCATTTGTACAACACTGTTGTGCTGGTACTGCAAAGCACATGTAGCTGGTAGGGAGAGGAGTGTAACAGGGTACATGTCATGTCCAATACAGCAGCAGCCACATCTGACTATGACAATGAGAGAGGAGGTGGTTGTGAAGGCTGTCATGGAATTCCCAACTACAGGTGTAGTAACACACAAACAATGCTATTGTCAGTAATGCACACATACATATGTCAATACTGTGGTACATTGTTGCAGGTGGTCATAGCTGTGTACCTGGCTATTGTCCATGGAGGGACTGGATGTGTAGGGTGTGTGTGTACATTGGTATCATGCCACCTGCCATGTGCCAGCAGGCAATCTATCAACAGACACCACGTTAGTGACTGGCAGGGTGAGAGTGACATGCATCAGCCAATCCTCTGGGTGCCTTCTGCACATGGCCACTGAGGTGATCCAGTTGACATGTATGCAACATGTATTACAACACATGGTTAGTGTTTGTGATGGAGACGTGCACTCAAGTATGTTCAGTTGACTGTGGTAGTGTAGTGTAGGTACCTGTGGCATGTGGCCCATACAGGGTGATGTTCCCATATGTGACAGGTAGTACACAGCTGGCCACACATGTCAGTATCAATCAAGCATAGGTTGTTTGTATGTATCTCAGCTGGATACCTGCCATCTGCACATCTGTAGAGGGACTGACAGACACCAGTTTGGCGAGTAGCTATGCAGTAGGATGAATGTGTCAACAGATGGATGTTTGACAATAATTATGCCATTACTACATGTTGTAAGCTCTCATTAACAGGTGCAGTACAGACGGTACTCTACAGTTACATTTCACATGTCTGATTATTATCCAGTAGGAGATATATATGGCGACACAGCCCACACACCAGGAACACGACAGTGAGCCCTCAGAGTGCAGCTATGCCCGCAGGTGTGCTTGTTGTCAGTAGTAATGTTAGCACTCTAGCCTTCCCTGGGACAGAACTGTTGACATTAATAATGCCATGTTACACTACTTGCCAGTGTGACAGCATGTACCCTGGGTTGCTAACCCTGCATGTTACACATTCACATGAATAACAGTGCTGTGCAGGTCTCATATACTTGTGTGTCCCAGACATGACACTCAATACCCTTTGTTACTGTAATGACAGCACATAGACACATGTACTGTAAATGGCAGTACATACACATATTGCAGATGTCATTTCCCAGAGTCTGACATAGCCTTGTATGTTACGCAGAGATAGCCTCTGTGTCGACAGTATGCCACAGAGTATAGCTGGAGGATTTCTAGACTGTCAGCATAGGCCATCTGTTTGATGCCTGTGATTCTTATAGTGAGGTATTTTCACTGCCTTCCCAGCTGTCGCAGCTGTCGTGCGAGAAAATACCAAATGGGGCGTTGTACTCTATACAGGGTGTAATGAGAGATGAGTACAGTGGGACAATTACCCCTTTTTTTCTGGATGTAAAGCCATCAGTGATGAGGTGTGCCACATAGAAGGATTTCCTTACTGTTGTGGCTATGTGGTTAATGAAGGTGAGACCACTGTCCACCTGTATCCCTATGTCTGTCAGCACACTTTCGGTGTTCAATGTACTGCCACCTATGTGGTATTCATGGGTACATGGAATTTCCAAAGGGGATAACTATACATTACTTGGCATTAAGCTTGAGCCCGTGGTTCTGGCACCAAGCATCTGTTTCTGTAAAGCCATGTTGTAGAATATCCACATCATTTGGGGATGCAATAATGGCTCCCAGTTTGCAGTCATCTGTGAACTTTGTTAGCCAGAGTTCCGTAGTGTTGGTCTGTACATCAGAGAAGTAGATGCCAAACAAGAGCTGTCACAGGACCGACCCTGACATACTCCAATTGTCACTTGTCTGGAGCAGGGATTGGACATGGCTACGTTTACAGTCTGAGTTCCATCGGTAAGTCAGTTGGCAACCCATCGAGTGACACAGGTGTTTATGGCCAGCTTCATAAGTTTAACTATGTCTCTAGAGTGGGGGATGTTGTCGCAGGCCTTAGCCAAGTCCAGATAGGCTGTGTGAACCGCCTTACCCTCCTCCACAGCTCCAGAGACTGAATCAAAGTAGTCAATCAGGTTCAGGAGACAAGATCGGCCCTTCACGAGCCCAACCTGGGTGGGGTCCAGTGTTTGCTGGTTGCCACTGTCTTTGTTTATAAGTTGCATGATAATGCATTCCATGCCCTTGCAGATCAGGCTCGTCAGACTGATGCGATTGTAGTTCCCAGGATCCAAGGTGGATTCCCCCTTGTGGAGTGTGATAACTGTAGCTGTGTGCCACTCAGTGAGATAGAAGCCTGAGGTGAGGCTATGATTAAACATGGCACTTAGGTGAGATGCAGGGTTATTTTGTAGTTCAATTCCTAGCAGTGGATACAGCATTTTCCACCTGGGTGGCCATTATTACTGGAATTTGGCAACCTTTTGTTACTGAGATGGGCCCTTTAGGGGGGGAGAAAAGGCTGAATGTAGCACTAAATTGGTCTGCCTGGATATTGGCAAACTCCTTTGAATCAGTATATTTAATGCCATTCTGTTGTAGCTCAGAGCAGTTCTGAGCATTGCCATTTAGATCCTGGACATAACTATAGAATGCCTTGTGGTTGTCTTTGGAATCTATGGCAATTATATTTATGTAACAAGTTGTGGCAGATTTCAAGGGATATCAGCTTCTTATTGAGACTGGTAAGGAAGCAGTTAGCATTTTGGGATTATCTTTTATTTTACAACAGTGTCTTCCTTCTGTTGTATAGTTTGTTCATGGCAGTGGAGCACAAGATTGGCTTCCTTGTTTGGAGGGCAGTGTTTCGGTTCTGTTTGGGATGGCACAATTCATGCATGAGTGGATGTGCCCATACACTGCCTTAATGTAGGATTCACTAGTTGTACTTTCAGCTCCCATCTCCATGGGTGTCATGAGGTTTGTCAATTCTGACTTGAGAAGCATGGCGTTGGCTTTGCAGAGGTTATTTATGGAGGTTCCTTACTGGCGAGTGGGGGTGGGATGTGGATGTCAATGGTGATTACCTTATAGTCAGACCTGACCAATGAGGGGTTGACCACTGGTGTGGAGCATCTTACACCCATGTTGGTAATGACCAGGTCTAGGATACTGGAGACCCTGGTTGGACAATGGATTAGTTGATCCAGGGGGTTGGAATGTATGACTTCCAGGAACCATTGGTAAAGGATGGTGTTACACGAGTTGTTTTCCCAGTTAATGGCAGAGTATTTGGAATCATCCAGTATTATGGTGTTTGGTTCTATCTTAATATTGTCCAGTATGTATATAATGGTGTAGTGAGAACCTTG
>NC_056748.1:981098504-981193504 GCF_019279795.1 Protopterus annectens | reverse complement strand
TAAACAGATACAAAATATCTATATATGTAGATATATATATTTCTAAAACTATGTAAATATATATCAATATATATGAACATATATATATATATATATATATATATATATATATATATATATATCAATATATATATATATATATATATATATATATATATATATATATGCAAATGCCTACATTGACACATATATGTGTCTACACCCATATGTTTACATATACACAGCAAGTTACATATGTGTATGCAGAT
Source organism: Protopterus annectens (assembly GCF_019279795.1). Lineage (NCBI taxonomy): Eukaryota > Metazoa > Chordata > Ceratodontiformes > Protopteridae > Protopterus > Protopterus annectens. Next base: position 981,193,256 of record NC_056748.1, on the reverse strand, counting down.
TTATATCTATGTAGGTATATACGGACATAGTTATATATTTGTTAGCAGATATATATATATCTATATAGGTATATATGGCCATACATCTGTAGATAGCAATAGCAGATCAACAAACACACATATGTCCACATGCACCATTAATGGGGTTGAGAGGCCCCACGTACTATCCATCTTGTACGATTAGGCATCCCCCCACAGCCAAACATGGCCTCCCTGCTATACACTACCAAGTGTTGCAGACCCCATAACCAGAACCTGACACAACATGGGCACAAGATGTTACCAGTACTACATCCCACCTGTATGATGTCAGGCTGGTATTGGCAACATATCATGCAGTACAGTCTGCCTCCCATAGGAAATGTAATATGTGGAAGCCATTAACATCCCCATGATACAGATACACAGACACAGATATGCAGATACAGATATATATATATATATATATATATATATATATATATATATATATATATATATATATATATATATATATATATATATATATATATATATATATGTGTGTGTGTGTGTGTGTTTTATATATATATATATATACATGTGACTACACATACATACGCAGTTATATGTACAGTAAGATACATACATAGAAGGTGCAGACAATATGGAACAGCCACTATGCCTACAGTTAACCCCTGAATGACTGGACACTGTAAGGGCCAGCCATACAAATAACAATCGTTGCCTGCAACATATACCCACAGAGAGGTCATAGGAAAAACACCACACACAGGTTTGCAGGAATGGAAAACCTTTAATTGCGTACTATTACAGTTTTATATGCATATAGCTGTTCAGACACTGACAACCATATAAACAGAGTAATGCAACTGTGAAACAGTTACACTAATACAGTAGTCTGGAAAGGTTCACAACTGTTGCTGTCCAAGCCAAGCCCTTCAAATTGTACAATAGTGAAGACAAACTGGGCCACAGCATACCAAACAATCAACAGTATGTATTGTATTATGTATTATGTATTGCAGGTGTGTAGTTCAGAAGCCTCTATCTACACACTGTACAAACTCAGTAGGTGGTAAAGATGTCATGTGACCACATGGGTTGTAACTGCTACATAACAAAGCATAACTGACACCATCACAAGCACACTGACAAACAGAACAGTCTGTATGGTTGGGGGCAATAGACTTGCATTAACCCAATTCATGTAAGTAATCTAAATATAGGTGAAGTATATGGTACTGTACATTCGGATACCTTACGGCAGCTCACCCTCTGATACCCCCATATTTTGTAACAGCCTAGGTCATTTATGGTGCTCCCCCTCTAGACTCAATAATACAGGGCCATATACCACTGTTACATACACTGGCCTCTGGAGTGGATAAGGCCACACATGTATTGTGTAGGTGACACCCGCACATATATGGCCCCAGCCCCACCGTATGTGTGGAGGATACAACAGCAGTGGACTGATGGCAACAATGGCGGTGTGATATACTCACAGCCCACTACAGAACAACCACAGACAGCATGACATATGTGTAAAGCTTGGTATGTAGGTGGAGGACAGAGGCTGGAACACAGACACATATGTGGACAGCTGTTGCCATAGACTAAGCAAGTTGCTGGTGTTACAGGATAGTCTGCAACATACCCTTAGTCAGGGAATTGAGGTTAGAAACAGAAATGGATGTAGCCATGTACTGATAGCACTCAACACACACACTGCCAGTGTAATATCTGACACAGGACCTGTGTGGTGGACAGACAAGACATGATAGGCATAGCTCTGGCCAGCAGGAGGATAGGCCCACAGTTGTGAGCTATGCAGACAGACTGAATTCCAAGGTAAACTAGTCTGTACATACACACACCCTGTAACACCAATACTATACAAAGCATAACATAACTCTACTCGCAGTCTGTCTGTAGTTCCTGATCCTCCTACAAATATGTGGCTGCCCTGCATGTGCCGGTTCTTCTGTAAGATGTATTGTTACCTGCTGTCGGTAACACTGATGCCCCCACAAAGGAAGGATGTGCATCACACAGGAAATGCAAAGGGACCACGCCCACATGATGTAGGGTTTTATAGTGGGTGGTTGCCATGAGAGTGGTAATTGGAAGTACTACACATGTGTAATCATATATATATATATATATATATATATATATATATATATGGCTATCTGGATAAGTATATGTACATATATTCCCACCATATGTCCTGAACATGGAGTGTAGCCCTACTCCAGCCCCTATGGTCCCAATGTCGTAGTTGAAGGGGATGTCAGGTATGTATAGCAGGTATATTAGTAGACTATTGCTACTGTCATTGGGATTGTCTTCACAGACATGGTGTGTGTGGGAGGTCACATCTACTTATAACATGTGTGCCATTGGCTACTGACAGACATCCTAAGGACATCATTGTACCATACCGCTGCTAGCATGTAATGCCGCTGTGGACTGCAGCAGAGATATTGGTCAATATATGTGGAAATTCTTACACACTCTTTACAGTCCAGAAGTATACACATAAGCTCTTAGTGCAAAACATGTGTACCATGCCTGACAGTATGTTTGTAGACAGTCATGTAGATGGGTATAACACATAATGACTGTCATACATTTGCCACCATAGGTTATGCATTCACACACCCCTGTCTGGCCTGACACATAATGACCACTGGTACAGGGGTGCCATGGCCACATACTACCCACTAGATATTGACATACATCTGTACAGCATCCCACTGCTCTGTCTGACATACATGACTGTTAAGGGAGGCCTGGCAGCAGTACATCTGGCAAGTATCTGCACATGACATCTCATTGGGTAAGTGCACTAAGCTGCTAGGCATGTAACAATGCACTGTGTAGGCTGCAGACAGACTGCCTCAACACTGGCCTACATCTCCTATGGGGGAATGCATATGTACCTCCATATATAGCAGGCTCAATAGGCATGTCACAGCACAGGGTAAGATACACCTGTGTGAAAGTGCATAACCACAACCAATGTGAACAATGCCACAGCCACATATGGTAAGCTAGCATAATATTACAGTATATGGACTATCTGTTCTAGACCATCCTCATATGTGCCACTCACAGACTGACCCTACATATATTGGGCTGCTACACAGTTTGGTCTGATGGCTGCTGTGGTATGGGACACGTGTGTGTATGGCCCTAAAAACATGTACACCAATACAGTACCATATAGTGGAGCAGCATGTAACATCAGACAGGAGGGGAACTAGAACAATGACATCTACCACAGTTGTACACAGGCTAACGTACATATTAACAATACACACACTGTCGACATTCACCATAAGTAGACAGACCTCAGTATTGTACAAACATCCACAGAATGTCCAGGTTATGTCATGAAATATAACCCCTACTGTACGTAACGTGTAGCAGTCAGATATATCATTGGCTTGTTATCCGATATAATGACACTAATTATGGTGTACAGCACATATGCACCACTTCATGCACAATATATGTACAAAGGTTGACAGAGGTGTGGCTGGGAGCACATACACAAGTCCAATATTGACATGTTGCTGGGATAACTGCATACATTTACTGTTGTAACAAAGTTTGTTGCAACATATGTCCTATGAGGGATATGACGTCAGTAAGTATCACAGCTTTCACCATCCACAGACTGCAATCCTCACACTACCTTCTGCAGTCCACAGATAGATGCTCTGTGGGTAACACATGAAACCAAAGACACAACACTGCCCAGTCTGCAGATGACCCTGCAGGTGAGGATTCCTCATAAACATGGAACTGACATGGCAGGTATTGAGACATGTACGACAGCCATATCCACACAAACATTGTTAAGCCAACATTACTCCGAATGCAGTATAGCAGCACTTACAGTGCTGTAGTCAGGTCAGGCACATCCCCCTCCTGTTTGTTGCCCTCTTTCCACAGTGTATGTTGTTAGAGGTAAATCCCCAATCCATCTGAGATGCTGTTTGCCAAACGACAGATATAGTTCCTGCTCACAGTGAATGAAAAGGGCCAACATCACCATGATGTTCCTAGATATTGGAGTGTGTTTCCATGCAATTGGCTATGGGAATGTTACCATAGCTGTTTCACATGCAATCAGCTAGGAGAGGACTGTAATTCATGCAGAGGCTATCAGCAGATCATGAGCATCACTTAAAATACACATGCTGCTGCCTAAGCAAAGCAGGTGTAGGTCTCCACCTCCACAAACAGAGGCAAAGACATGTGAGGGAGGGGTGAGAGAGTAAAACTGAAGCATGTTTGTGTCACACACCTACCAGCACAGGGTATCAAACCCCTAACAACTATACAGTGCTATCACAGTTTGATGCAGTTATTGGATGCACCACATGGGTTACCTGCTGTGGAGCACTCAGAACATATATGTGATGGTGAGTGACATCTGCAATAGGGTTACAGTAGCTATATGGTAGGTGACATGCACGTGTCTATCCGCATGAACAGGTGCCAGCATCAACACAGCCACACTTTCACAGGGACACACACACACACTGACACACTTGTCAGGGCTAGGAGTACAACTCGTCAGTAGTGGGATTGCCACAACTCATCACTGTGCAGGTATCACATGCACCACACGGGTCATATGGGGGTTGTATGGCAAAGGGTATGGGGAGGTTTCTGACATCAGACAGCATGCTTCAGTATGCCCATGGGGGTTGTAAGGAGTGTGGATGTGAACATACGCACCATACAACACACACACAAACACACAGGCTACCAGTACTGACATGCATGGGTACATGTCTGCATGGGTGTGTGGTGGTCGACTGTGCCAGATGGCTGTACAAGGCTAGGCGATGGGTATACCTTGGCATCAGGCCACATGATGATGGTCTGTATTGTAGCTCAGGGCTGTAGTGCTGCATTTGCCCACACAGGTGGGTATTGTATCCCCCATCCAGTCACCTGGGTGACTATTGTGTGTGGCCAATGCTGTGCATCGCTTGCCATGTATGTGTTCCTTATTCCATGACATGGACAGTGCCTGGGATGTGCACACCTCCCACATGCATGTACAGTGACATGTGGAACTGTACTGGGGTGTCTGGCCCATGTTGTGAACACAGATTATCACCAGATGTGCCAGTTTTGCCCACCTGTGGCGAGAACTGGTAATGGCCAGCAGGTTTACCCTGCACCTACATTGAGAGCATGCTAACAGCATTCCCTGGTGTCAGTGGCATATGTCCATACAGGGCATGTTTTCTGGCATGGTATGTTTGTTGTGGGTCACATGATGGCACAACAGGTGGTGCAGGTGTTCATTGGGGAACATGGGGAGGTGCACTGTCTGCACGTACGTGCATACTGGACAGATGGACAGGGTGACATGCCCTCTGTAGCCCACTGCTATCATTCCATAGTTGCTGTCAGTGGCCAATATGCAGTGTACTACCCACATATTGGCTGTTGCCTAGGCATGCATGTGTGTATGAGACATGGGTTGAGAGTGTGCTCTGGGTAATACTGGGGTTGCTAACTGTGATTGCCTGGCCTTGATGTCACATGTATGGGTATGGCTTTGCACCCCAGCCTCTCAGCTATTTCACATCTGTTATCCCTGTATGGTGGCCACCATATAAAAAATATGCAAAACACGCTCCACATTGGCCACACACTCACAAACACCTCTAGACAGGATACGAGTTACAAACACACACACACACACACACACACGCACACACACGCACACACACACACACACACACACACACACACACACACACACACACACAAATGCCCACGCACACCTGTCATGTCTGGGAGTAAAACTCCTACCTAACTAATTTATTATACTACAGCACTATGCAGTTATAGTACACGCCCCAGACATTACTGGAGTAGTCCTTCCCCAAAGGTGTATTTCACAATGACTGACATCAGCAGGATTGCCAAAGTAGGGCATTTGAAATTTACTGTGAGTGACTAGCCTAAAATGCATTGCTCCCTACACAGACAGTGACACACACAAAATATCCACAACTGACATGTGTGGGTACTGGACCCCTAACAGAGGTCTATATCACTACGCAGTTATAATATGTGCCATGGACATTACTGGAGTATTCCTTCCCCAAAGGTGTATTTCACAATGACTGACATAAGCAGGATTACCAAAGTAGGGCATTTGAAATTTACTGTAAGTGACTAGCCGAAAATACATTGCTCCGTACACAGACAGTGACACACACAAAACATCCACAACTTACATGTTTGGGTATAGAACCCCTAACAGAAGTCTATATTACACTACAGCATGGAGCTGTTATAGGACACACCACGGGGATTACTACAGAACACCTTCCCCAAAGGTGTATTTCACAATGAATGACATCAGCAGGATTGCCAAAGTAGGGTATTTGAAATGTACTGTGTGTGACTAGCCTAAAATGCATTGCTCACTACACAGACAGTGACACACACAAAACATCCTGAACTGCCATGGGTGGGGATGGAACCCTACTACGGTTCTAATTCACACTACAGCAGTATGCAGTTACAGAACGTGCTACAGTGATTACTGGGCTACCAACTTCCCAGAGGTGTATTTCTAGGTGGGTGACATCAGCAGCCTTGCCAAAGCTGGTATATGTATTGTAAGGAGTTTGAGTACCCTAAAAAGCATTACTCTTTACATAGTCAGTGACAGACAGACACGTGCACTTGCCAAGTCCATGGTTTGACCTCCTATCTAACTACTTTATCACACTACAGCAGTATGAGGTTACAGGATGCACTGCAGAGATTACTGGGCTATGACCTTCCCAGAGGTGTATTTCTAGGTGGGTGACATCAGCAGCCTTGCCAAAGTTGGGTATATGAATTGTAGGGAGTGTGAGTACCCTAAAAGCATTGCTCTCTACACTGTCAGACATGCACACAAACACACACAGTTGCAAGTCCAGGGTTAGAACTCCCACCTAAATACTTTATCACACTACAGCAGCATGCAGTTACAGGATGTGCTACGGAGATTACTGGGCTATGACCTTCCCAGAGGTGTATTTCTAGGTGGGTGACATCAGCAGCCTTGCCAAAGTTGGGTATATGAATTGTAGGGAGTGTGAGTACCCTAAAAGCATTGCTCTCTACACTGTCAGACATGCACACAAACACACACTCAAAGTCGCCAAGTCTGGGGTTAGAACTCCTACCTAACTAGTTTATCACACTACAGCAGTATGCAGTTATGGGACATGCCACAGAGATTACTGGGCTACAACTCTCCCAAAGGTGTATTTCACATTGGATGACCTCAGCAGGCTTGTCATAGTAGGGCTATGGGGAGGGCGGTGTGTGCATGGGCCATAACCCATTCATCTAGGGGTTGACACGCCACATGCGGCCACACACGGGGTCATATGTCACAGGTACGTGTATACAGCTACTAGATGACTACTTCCTTGTACAGTCATGTTGCACAGCTGGCACGTGCACCACATAGTCTGTGATGCTGACAGGTATTGGTCGCTAGTATCTGCAGTGAGTGACATCTGCACCTCAGGTGTTTGGGGCACTTTGGCTGTGTGCTGGGTGGAACAAGCCTGGATGGTTCCTTGTCACGGTCACCCTCTTCCACACATCTGTGTCCATCTACCTTTGGCTTATTATAGTGTATTGTCCTTACATATATGTCTATATTCCTATCCACTGTGTGTGCAAGGCATGAGTGGTGCATACTGACTAGTGTCTGCACCAACAACTGCAACTGCTAGATATGTCTGGTCCACTGGTTTTTGCAGACATGGCCTTCATGTATTTTAAGTGTGTGAGCATGCCCAGTATGACCTTTCAGTATGTTGTTGACTGACATTGTCTTTATTTCTCTAAGTGTGTGAGCATGCCCAGTATGGCAGTCTGTATTGCATGTGTGGCTCAAGTCCAGGTAGTTTGTACTGCAGCGCTGACCTTAGTGTTGTACACCGACAGGTAGCATGCTGTGTCTGCAGGGTATCTATCAATCATTTGGCGTTGACTGTTTCTACATTTCTGCATAGCGGGGGGCACACCTGACTATTTCTAAATTTCTACCCAGGATGGGGGAAGGCACACCTGACTGTTACTATATTTCTATGTAGGATGGGGGAGGGCACACCTGACTATTTCTACATTTCTACACAGGATTGGGGGGGCACACCTGACTGTTACTATATGTCTACGTAGGATGGGGGTGGGCACACCTCACACTTGTACACATTTGCTAGGACTGTACTGGTATGTCAGGTACTCAATTTCAGTCTGTAGTGTTACCTATCATGCTGGCTAGAAGCATATCATTGTACTACAGTTCTTAGATTTTAATTACCAACATATTAGTTTCAGAATTCCTAGCCTTCACAACTGACATCCCACTGCCTGGCCTGCTGTAGTCTGTCTGTGTAGGCCTGGGTGGGAGGTTACCCATAGCCCTCATTCAGAGGCCATAGTACAGTATTTGTTTGTGTTTGTCTACACCTGTCCTGCTGGCTGTGACTGTTGTTGAGTATGTGACCCCCCCTACTGACTGGCATGTGTGAGTCACTTACCTTGTGGGTGTCCCAGTATTGAGGGTGGTGCTGTAGGGCTGCCTATGTCGGATGCACATAGTACACTCCATACACATGGTTAGCACAGATAGTGTAATGTTTGGCATCCCTTTTACTGTATGTGAGAGTCAGAGTGAGGTGTTATTCCCTGGGTCCCTCCTGTGTCAGTGTATGTGCTATGCGTTGCCTCTTTGCCAAGGCCAGGACATACTGGGCATGCCTCCTTCTGCCTACTGGGGCAGGCTCAGGTTGTTCCTCCTCCGAGTCACTCTGTGCCTGTGCAGGCCTTGGCAATGGTGGAGGGCTGTGTGGCCCTGCCCCATGCTGTTCCTGCTGCAGCTGTTTCCGCAGGATCATATTGTGTAGCATGGCACATACAAGGACAATTTGGGTACATGTAGTTGGTGAGTACTGGAAGGCTCTACTGGATGTGTTCAGGCACCAGAACCGTGACTTGAACATCCCAAACACATGCTCTGTTATGATTCTTGTTTGTGCCTGTGCCTCATTATGGAGTTCTTGTTCGGGTGTGTGTGCATTTCTGATGGATGTCATCAGCCACGGCTCCAGTGCGTATCCAGCATCCCCCACTAGGTGACCGTGTGGGATGTCCCCACTGGCAAATCTCTGGTACAGCTGCATCAGATGCCAGACATGGGAATCGTGATAGCTTCCAGGGCAGCCAGCACACACGTTCAGTATTATGCCCTGGGCATCACACATGACCTGGCAGTTGATGGAGGGGAAGCCCTTGCAGTTGATGTAGACCCTACCCCACTCACCAGGTTGTGCTTTGATGCATATGTGCGTGCAGTCTATTGCACCCACTACCTCAGGGTATTCTGCTATTTGGTGGAAGAGACGCATATTGCTGGCCAACGCCTCACGGGTGATGGGGAAATATACGTGCTCATCGACATGTGCTGACATGGCATCCAGGAACTGGTGGAGTACCCTGGATGCTGATGCCTGTGAAATCCACATCATATCCCTAGTTGGCCTTTGGAAGGTACCTGTAGATAGTATTCTTAGGCCTATACATACCTTGGTGTCCACTGGGATGAGTTCCCCTCTGTTAGTTCTGTGTGTGAGGCATGGCTGGCACAGCTCAACAATATGCTGTAGGAGGTCCCTGTCCACCCTATAGTGCTCCACTACCTCCAGATCATGTAGCCCTTAGTAGGTTACCCTGGGTCTGTGCACTCTTCTCCATTTTCTCACTGTGGGTTGGTCAGCAGCATTCACATCCTCACCACCATCAGCCTCTTCCACAAGTTGTATGATAGCTATTGCAGCCCCTAACATTTAGCTGTTGTGAGTGTTAAAAGTTCCCTGCTTGTTTACACCGGTGGTGTAGAATGTGGGAAAAACCAGAGGGGTAGGTGTTTGCATAGTTTATAGTAGTGTTCTGGGCTGGGCTGGTCTGCTGCCTGTATAATTGGCTGGTTCTGATACGTTTCACCTGTCAGCTAAGCTAGTACTTCTTGATTACCTTCCTACTGCTGTTTTCCCTTCCCATTGCCCTTCTGTTTAAGCCTGGGGGCACGCCGCACAAACAGAGTACTCAAATGTGCACACTGCTGCTATTTCCTGGTTTAACTTCTTTTTTCTTCCTGTAAAACACCTGCTTACACTTTGTAAAGAGTGCTAGGCAGGTTTAGACACCCCCCTAGCTTAGCTGTGCTAAACTGGGAGCAAACCCGAGACACAGGGCTCCAATCCACTTACAGTATGCCTGACACACCCACCCATGATGTCACCTACCTCCTAGTCTTGCACTCAGCTATTCATACTCTTACACTGTTGGGACCTGCCTCACATACTGGGGAAAACTGGGATTCACTATCCTTCCTCTCATTTGCATAGGATTGCCTGCTAATGCATAGTTGCATGTGTCACACTGAACCTCCCCCCTTAGCAACCACTATTCACTGGCTAGGTTGTCTTTTGACTGCCATTGACTTGCATAGCAGAATACTGATTTTAGTTAGAATGCTTGTTTTAGGTTTATTTTCCCACCGATCTCGTTTGTGCTCCGCTGCCCTATGCTTAAACAACCGAGATCTGCGAAAATAAAATAAAAGTTGGAGTTTTTACTTTTTGTATTGATTGCAATGCCAGTGGCCTTATACTTGGCCATTGGCATGCTTCCTCAATGATATGCAGCCTTTATTTGAAGCTGTCATGTCTCCGTTTTGGATTTTGCAGAAATGTACTCTGTTACTAACTGAGTACATTTCTGCAGATTACGCTAGTCCTGCACGGCCTGATTCCAGCTTCCTGGATAGCAGATTTACCTCATTTGCATGGTTTTCACCTGCAAATGGGGTAATTTGCATACAGGGGCTGGGAACGTGCAGGACTAGTGCAAGAGTGTTCATGCACATCAAACGAGCACGTATGTGGATCGCTCGGCCGCCATATTGCCAACATTACCTCTTATACTAATCATGCACACCATGCAGGGCTTGCTGAATCCGGGGGAAAGTGTTAACATCCATTGTAACAAAAAAACAATTCTCCATGAATCCTAATTCATTTAATTTTGTTAAGAATTGCCAGGAGTCCAACAAATCTGAGATAACTTTTGAATAGACCCTTTAACCATTGTATCTACATACTTGGCAATATGTGTCTTTGATCTGTTTAAATCTACTATAGGGCTTAAAGGAGGGTCTGTTTAAGACTTATGAATTTTTGGAATGGTGAATATCCCGGCAATATTTGTATTTTCCAAAAGTTAACTGACCCTCAAACAAAAATATGTCAATTTTAGCATATACAATGTTAATTTAATTATGTAAACTTTCAGTACATTCTTCTACTAATAACAAAGTTTTCATTCTGTTGATGTAGTCTTCATTGTTCATTATCATCAGCCCATCCCCCTTGTCTGGTTTCATAATTTTAATCATGTGGTCATCAAAAATTTCTTTAAGATGCTTGGATTCCACCACAGACAATTATAGTGTTTTTATTAACCAGCTTGAAAAGTAGACTATGAATCGCTACTTCACAGTTTCTCAAACAAATTCACAACACAGTTGTGAGAAGGGTTGGAAATAATAGATTTTTGTGAAATATTCATACTGGGGCTAACTTCACTAATAGTAAACCATAATCCAAGATTTAGTTTGCGAGTGAACATTTTCAAGGCAATCAGTCAGCCACTCATGCCCTCCTTTCTGGAATGAAACTGAGACCTTTTGATAAGACATCTGCATGAAAACATTTGATTTCTTTGTCAGAAAAAAATGAGTAAGTTAAAATCTCCAAAAGCATTTGTTACCAATTCTGGATAGTGATGAACTGTTTCCCGGCCAATGTCAAGTCGATTCCTGTAGTGCTTCATGGAAAACTGTTTTGGTTTGGCCCCGTGTTTCACAAAATTCTTGTCATTGGGAACCACTTCCACTGCTGCAATTGGTTTTGTAAAATCCTTTCTGATCTTCAAACACCGCCATATTCCAAAGGGGCTGATACTTCAACTGGATCTTTTGAAACTTCTTGATGCATTACTTCCTGCTGTCTTCTGATTAGATCATGATTGCCATTCACCATTCTACTCTGCCTCTGTATTGGAGGGTTTGGATATCTAAGTGTCTCTAAAAAAGCTTATACATATAGGGTCTCCTCTTGAAAGAAGTACTTTTTGCTGTCTTGCTATGTCTGTTGACAGCAATAGTATTCATTCTGTGATTACTAATAACTGGAAAATATTAGAAGGCAATTTGGACTTGATTCAAGCAATAGAACCTTCCCCCAAATTTGTGTACAAAAATACATGGAATTTTAAGACAGTGTTGCAGAATGACACTACTAAGATACCAACAACTGGCACACTATCTAACAAAAAAAGAGATGTACAAACGTGGGGGTTGTCTAGTTTGTAGGTTCATTTTAAAAGGCCCATGCATTAATTTACAGCATATGGAAAAGATCATTAAGGTCCCATGGGTATTTAATTGTAAATCCAAAGCTGATGTTTGCACATGTGTATGTTCTGGATGTGATGCATTTTATGTAGGAATGATGACAAGGTGCTTAGAAAAAAGGATCAAGAAGTACATTTATTCCAGTAAGAGAAAAATGAAAATAATGCACTTTTCAAACATACACAGAATTGTAAGGGGTATAAGAAATTTTTATTTTCCATTTTAGAACAAGTGTCTTTAGATCTTAGAGGTAGTGACTTTAAAAATAAAGTTGAACAAAAAGAAACCCTATGGCAGTTAGAACTAAAGGCTGACAAGGCTCCAGGTCTTAATGATATGAGAAATATCAGATTTTTTTAAAAAAGATAAAAGGCTTAAAGTAGACATAGTTCAATAGAAATGTTTTTATGTGATTTTATTATGATAAGTGTATTTAAGAAATGCTTTTTAAGGAATTATTCATTGATTAAATGGCTAATTATATTGTAACAATCATTGGTTAGTTTGAATATAAAAGGAATTGATTTTTAATGTGCATCATTCTGATGAAGTCTGTTTAGACAAAAGTGGAAATAAAGGATCTTAATGCTATTTCTGTTGGCTCTGTGAAGTGCTTTGTGGGAGTTTTTAAATTTTGAATTGTATTTATCTTTACCACATTCAGTTTGGGTTGTTTGTGTTTTTTATTCCAAAGTGTAAAAGCACTACATAATAAATATGGCCCTCTAGCATTTTTACTTGCCTGTTGTTGGAAATTCAAGTCTTTAGTTTGAATGTTTGTGGAGGCATTTGTTTTGTGGACACACAGGAGTTCAAGCAGTGTTGGGATTTTAACATTTCAAAATGGTTGACATAAATCACTGGACAGAAGTCAGTAAGAGGACACATTTAGGAACAGGGCTTAAAGTCTATCTTGCTTGAGGAGGGTCTTTTTAATTAGGAACTTTCTGGGTCCTTCTACTGCATGATGTGTTTGGACAGAAACATACTAAAAGGGGAACTGTATTCCATAATTGGTCTGATCGCTACAGAGTATAAGAGGAATAATAACTTCTTTTGACCGGAATGAGATATATTTCATTATTAAACAGGCTATCAAGCCTATCTAGAAAGATGTACTGACTACTGTTGCTACATGGTGGACAAAGGATAGGGAGCCATCTATGATGGTGATGAAATCTCTGAGAACTACATCAGTCTGGATGGGAGAGCCATCAAGATTCCTTTACCAAAGGAGACAGTGTTAGACATTCTTGCATTTAAGGCCAATTTGAATATACCATTGAGTTGTACTGTTTAGCCATTGCTATGCTAATCCATTAGCAGATACTGAGCTAATGGCAATACTCAGCTTGCAGTCACTGGCAAGCTTAATTAGTCATATGTTTGGGATAGAAGACACCAAACAGAAGTCCCAGAACTGAGCCGTGGTGAATGTCACTAGTGATGTTTTTCCTTTCTGAGCTGGCACTTGCTCCTTTAAGTATGCAGGGTCTAGCTGTCAGATGGTTTGCTCTCTATCTTGCAACATAAGGATCTTCATTTAGGGCTTTAAGCATATTTAAGTTTCAGCACAGGGAGAAGTATTAAATGCCTTGACCAGGCAAGATATGCTGTATGAATTGCACGGCTGCTATCTACAGCCTCACTAACTTTCTCAAAGAAGTTTATTAAATTCAACAGACATAATTCCCTTTTAGCAAAACTATGTTGTTGCAGATCTGTAGCAATTGGAGTATTTTATATCAGAGCTTATGAAATTATATGTAATATGATCCATGGGTGTGCAAAATAGGTTTGTTAGGCTGATGAGTTTGTAATTCCTGAGATCTGAGGTGGGGTTTCCTTTATGGATTAGTATAATGATTGCCATTTTAAATACCTGATAAACACATCCTGTGGTTATGAGGGTTTGAGCTAAAACATCTGAAGTCAGTCAAATAAAGGATTTGACGAATTAGGAGCGATTAAACTTACCAGTATCATGTTGAGATACCCATTATCCCAAGCAAAACTAAAGAAAGTGGTATATTTAAGACTTTCATAATTTATTTTGCTAAAATTAACTTCCTTTGAATGGGTCCAATTCATAAGGGGATGGACAGTACAATGACCAGATGTGCAATAGTGAGAATGAAAAAAATAAATCTTTCTAACTCTTTGAATAGCATTGCATCTTCTTCATCCTGGTACAGTGAATATTACCCCTCTACTGATCATTATGCAGCATAATGTAGGTAATTGTCAATTTCCTGTTATCCATAAGCACAGACAGATGCAGTCTGCACACCCTCAATTACTTATATTTTCTTATTCTCTTCTTTGTGTAATACTCTTCTGCTAGAGCTGTAGAACATTTGAGCACTCCATCCATCCATTTATTTATTTGTGTATGCAGTGTGTATACTTTGGAAATATACCTATGAAAGTTATCTCTTACTCATGTATGTGTGTGTATATGTGCATATATAGGTTTGCTATCAAAATGTTGAAGATTAGCATTAGTTTGTCGACTTCTGTGCTGCCGACTGTTAGGATATTGAGCTTACATATCAGTGAATGCAAATGTGCATTTGCTGATATGAACTCGATGTTCTGAGTAGAGTCATGGTACAGTGCGGGTTGGGAAATGTATCCATTTCCTCACTGTAGTGCGATCTCAGAGTTAGAATATTTAATTTCCAGGGGTTGTGGGGGTGTGACAGTGTAGGTGTTTAACGTACATTTGCACCTATACTACCATTACGTTTGAATGTCGATGTAAACGTTGAATCTGTTGATGTCGATCAACAGTGTCGACCTTGTAACTCATTAGTATTCAAAGATGATTATGTCATTTTCGGAATATCTATCTGTCATGTATCTGAACATCAATATTTTGATAGTAAACCTATATATATATGTATATATATATATATATATATATATATATATATATATATAGTATTAATTAGGACAGAATGTCGATGTGCATATAGTGAAACATTCAAATTCACACTTTCGACATTCTGTGTTGCATGTCCCTATATAATGTAATGTTTTTGCAGGGGGGAGGGCTTCACCCGCTGCTCCCCCCACACCCACTGCAAATAATATATTCCCACTCCGAGATCGCACTACAGTGGTGAAAAGGGTAATTTCCTGATCCCCACTGCACAGCAATCTGTAGTCATAACACCAATGACAGATGTGCGAATGCACGGTGCCATTCACTAAACTGCACACTCGCAATAGTGCAGGTCAGCGAAAACGGGAATCAACCAACTGTGGTTCGACATTCCCATTTTTGTCGAACCTGTACTCGCAATTTTCAAAGTAAACCTGTATAATATGTTAATTTATACTTGCTCTCTCTCTCTCTCTCTCTATATATATATATATATGTATATATATATATATATATATATATATATATATATATATATATATATGTGTGTGTGTGTGTGTGTGTATGTATATATATATATATATATATATATATATTTTTTTTTTTTTTTTTATTTAAGGATTAATATTATTAAACCTACATGAACTTCTATCACTCATTTGCATAAGACGCTTTCATGATATTTTAAGAAGTCTCAATCTCCATATGAGTTCTTTGCTTTTTTAATTTTTTTTTCACCAGATACATGCAGCTGGAATTAACATTCCTAAATAAGGTAGATGTTTTAGTGTCTTTTGACTTTTGGATTCACTGCCATGTAGATAAAAATATAACACTGTTTGGGACGCACTTCTCCTTCCTCTTCTTTCTCCTGTGTCCTCAGTGTAGCACCACGCTCTAAGACTTATTACTCAGTACAACCTTACACTCTCCCAACAGATCTGTATGACAAAATTGTTCCCATATAAGATTCCTAATTACATTGAGGAGTCTGGCAGAAAGTAAAAAAACAAATGAGAAAGCAAGCCAGATGAGAAGGAGCACAGTAAGCATTAGAATAATTTCTTCAAAACCAATTCTTTACAACAAGTTTCTACAACTTGTCAAAAGAAGACCCCCCACGTGTACTTAACTAAAGGCAAAACATGGAGCTATTCAAATCTGTTGAGTCAAGACTCCACCTTCCTTCAAACGCCACTCAGCTTGCTTCCATTCCACTTGCTACCTTCCGACATCTCCAGTATTGACTAATTAGAAAACTAATTAGGTTGCTTCAAAAATTAGTTTAATTTTCTTTCTTTAAGATGCCTCTGATCTGTTTCCCATGTGCTTTCATTTCATGGATTTTGGTCATCAAAACACATTTTAAAGAATCATGTTTTCATGAACTCTCTTGCCTTCATACTACAAACCTATTTTAGGAAAGAAAAAAAAAACAGATGACTTTATTTCAGAAAAATGCAAACCAAAGTGTGAGAGGATACAGGAAAAGTACAGTTACTTAAAGTATTTCATCTAAGGCTTGAAAATATGCAGAGAGTAAGGAGTGTTTAATCTGAGGTATGTTATTATAGTTAATATCCTATGCCAGAAAAATAAGATAGTTATAAGAATGCATGTGTGTCTTCTCTTTGATGACACAATTACAGTCCTTCCATGTTAAATATTTATAAAAAGCAACTATAGCTTTGAAGAGATGTACCAGTGATGTATCTGATGGACACATCTCTAGCACTGGTTTTCTGATTACAAGAATATATACTTCCCTCTGTACTGGTATACATCCACTGTATTTCAGTCTTGATTTGTGAACTGAAATTTTTATCATTGTCATTTGTAATGCTCTATCTGTTTTATATCACAGGAACTATATTTATTCTTCCAAGCTACTGCTGTGAACATTGTCCTTTTTCTCACAAATCATCCCACTTATGTTTACAGATGAAATAAGTAAAACATTAATTCTCAGATGTTTAGTGTATACAGGGTTATCAGTTATACTTTATACATGCTTAACATAGCTATCAGATAGACTTCAGAAAAAAATCTGAATATGTATAAGATATTTTTAGCATGTTTCAGAACCAACACTGCTTTATTCTGATTATAAGGCAAGAGTATACCCGAGTAAGGAGAATATTCTACCACTATGAAAATGTGGTTCGTTTATTTGTATGAACAGCCTTCCAACATTTTGATAAAGAATTAGGGGTCATACTGCTAGCTACATCAGTGTGCTTTAGGAACATAATTTGGAAAGCAAAAATATGCAACATTTATTGTTTACAAACAGAAGTCTGCCATTAACAACAGTAATCTAGAAATACCACATTGTTGTTTTGATATACTAATTTCTAAAGGTACCACATTCTTACATTATATGTTAAGAAGAAAGTTCATGGCTCCACAGTACAGAGTAGCATGGTGGTTATCAGCAAATGGAAGAATACAAGGGACTCAAATATTTGTAAATAAAAATTGTAGCAGTGTTATGAAGAGTCCAATCTAAATAGAGAGAGGTTTCCTTAAGGAAAGTGTTTCTGATAATTTGTACTTGTTTCTTTAAAAAATCTGTACGAGACAAACTGGGCATTCTTAATGAGCTATTAAATGCAAATATAAAAGCAAGGGTGTGAGAAGCTTAGTCAGAGGCCATTTGCCATTTTGGAAAGATGAAGGGTGTTCCAAGCAACATCTTTCTGAGGAGGACTCAACCACAGTGAAGGTACACCTTATTGGAGAAGCTGAAATTGTTCCTGCCAGAAGCACTAAGAGAGAAAGGGAGGGAGAGAGAGAGAGAGAGAGAGAGAGAGAGAGAGAGAGAGCGAGCACACAACATTGTTTCCCAGAAGTATAAGACTGGGGTAAAGGTATTCTGTGTACATTTAGTTATATCACAACACTCTTATTTTTCAAAGCAAATACTAAGTTAGGTATTTTTAAGAACAGCCTGGGCACATTATGGGAACAAGTGTTTTGGTATACTGGCAGGCTAGAAGCACATTAATGCCCGTGCCTGAAATATTTGTATGTGTGTATTTTTATTTTCTAGAACCTGCCTAATTTTCATTCGTCTGTAATAAACTACACAGTTAAAACTTATTATTATTATTATGATGATTATTATTATTATTACTGGTGGTCTCAGCTGCATTGATTTTCTAAAACAATGTCACTTTATGTTATATCGTGGTAAATAAGTAGACCACACGGTTTATAGAGTTGTAAGGCCTTTCTTTATTAAGAGCCTCCAGGTGCGCAGCCATGCTTCTTCACACAACTTCTGCAAGTCATACATACACCAGAACCAACAAGTTACCAGAGAATATAGAACCAACAGTACATGCTGAATTCCCCACAGCGCCCCTACAGTACAACAACCACATTACCAGCCCGAATACTACATTCCTCCCCTTTTAAGCTAAGACATACTGTCCTACATAAGCAAAACTAGGGAACAAGTTCCATAATGCATTTAATCACTTACTTGTAAATAACAGGCTAGTTATTAACTGGTTACCATACCATCTACTATTTTTTTTTAGGCTGGTAATCTATACATGCACTTTTGTTAACATTGATAGTCCTTCAAGTAACTAGGTTTAACCAGCACACGCTTAGAACGGCGCAGTGGTACCACCTTAGGTGACTCCGGTGTCACAATTACCACTTCAGGTATCGGTGTGTCCTTCCCTGGAACGGTTGGATCCTCAGAAACCTCTCCTTCCACGTTCTGGCGGTCTCCCTCAATTTGCGATCCTCCTGCCACTGCGAGCCCTGGTTCCGAACTTAACGGTAGTTCCGAGGCCAGCAGTTCCATGGCATCCTTCTTCTGTTCGCTCCTCAGAATTTGGTCTACATGTCTCCTCACTACGAAATCTCCATTCAACCTCACCTGGTATGATAATGGACCTGTGCTCTTTACAATGAACCCTGGAATCCACTTAGGCCCATAACTGAAATTTCGCGTCATCACTGCATCTCCCTCCAGAAAACTTCGCTCTCTCCGTCGTCTATCATGACATTCTTTTTGCCTCCACTGGGTCCCCTCCACCGTAGCTCGGACATTTGGATACACTAGATCCAGCGTGGATCTCAATCTACGTCCTTGCAACATCTCGGCAGGTGACAAACCCGTGGTAGATTGTGGTGTAATACGGTAGTTGAATAACACCCTTGATACTTTTGCTGCCAAACTCCCTTCTCCAGACTTCTTCATCATTGCTTTAAAAGTCTGAACAGCTCTTTCAGCACAACCATTTGTAGCTGCATGGTAGGGTGCTGAGGTAATGTGTACGATGCCATTTTTTCTCAGAAAACCCTTGAACTCTTCACTCGTGAAACATGAAGCATTATCGGATACAATAGTCTCAGGCAGTCCTTGGCTACTGAAACTCCTCCTCAAGCATTCAATGGTAACGAGAGAAGTGGGTGTCTTGACTTGATATGCATCCATCCATTTCGAATGAGCATCCATGATTATCAAAAACATGGCCCCCATGAATGGTCCTGCATAATCTATATGAAGTCTCTGCCAAGGCCTACTCGGCCACTCCCATGGATGTAGTGGCGCCGCCACCGGCAAGTTGCGATGTTGTTGACATGTTTTACACTCATTCACAACGACTTCAATCTCGTGGTCCAACTTAGGCCACCAAAAATAACTTTGGGCTAAAGCTTTCATTCGGGTAATGCCCACATGACCTTGGTGCAACTGCTGTAAAAGTGCCCGTCTTCCTGGGAACGGAATTATCACTCGTGCCCCCCACAATACGCATCCATCTTGTACACTCAGCTCTGTTTTTCTCACCTCATAAGGCCGAAAAACTGGATCCGTTTGTTGGACTGGCCAGCCTTGCTGAACCCACTGAAACACTCTAGCAAGCACCGGGTCTTTGTGTGTCCAAACTCTCAGTTCCTTAGCAGACACCAATGTGATGTCTTCCATCATCAAAACTCGGTCCTCCGCTTCCTCTTCTTGGATATGCCCTGGCATCGGCAACCGACTTAGTGCATCTGCATTACTATGGTGTTTCCCAGGCTTATAGACAATCTCGTATTCATAAGCTCTCAACGTTACAGCCCATCTCTGAATGCGGGGAGAAACCATCTGCGGTACTGCTTTCATCTCGTTGAATAATGACAACAAAGGCTTATGATCAGTGCAAATAGTAAACTTCCTCCCATAGAGGTATTTGTGAAATCACTTGATTCCAAACATCACAGCTAAACCCTCTTTATCTAACTGGGAATAGTTTGACTCCGCTGGTGTCAAAGTTCATGACATGAACCCAATGGGTCTCTCTTGTCCATCTGGCATGCGGTGTGCCAACACAGCCCCTAATCCATAGGGTGAGGCATCACATGACAAAATTAAGTCCTTGTGACTATCGTAGTGCACCAAAACCTCTGAAGATTGCATTAGTTCCTTTGACTGTTCAAATGCTCTGTCCTGTTCCTCTTGCCACGACCACTGAGCCTCCTTCCTTAATAACTTATGTAAAGGAGCTAACAGGGTTGATAGATTTGGCAGGAACCTGTTATAATAGTTGAGTAAGCCTAAATAGGCTTTCAGTTCTGTAACATTTGTGGGTGCTGGTGCCTGTTGAATGGCTTCCACTTTATTTGGCAGGGGGTGTAGGCCTGATGCATCCACCTTGTAGCCCAGGAATTCTGCTTCCGTTGCCATGAAAGCACATTTACTCCGCTTCACCCGTAGACCTGCCTCTCGCAGTCGACTCAGCACCTCATTCAGCGTCTCCAGATGCTCTCGAATGTTCCTTCCCATCAACAGGATATCGTCTAAATACACAGCCACCTTCGGAATTCCTGCCACTAGTCCCTCCATTATTCTCTGGAAAATAGCTGGACTCGAGGAAACCCCAAAAGGTAAACGATTGACTTGGAACAAACCTTTGTGTGTGTTAAGGGTAACATACGCCTTTGACCCTTCTTCCAGCACTACTTGTTGATATGCCTGACTGAGGTCCAGTTTACTAAACCTTTCACCTCCCGACAGCTTTTCAAACACATCCTCCACCTTGGGCCAGGGATACTGCTCCAGCTTCGAGACTTGGTTCACTGTCAACTTATAGTCACCACAGATACGTACAGCACCATCTGGCTTTAATACTGGAACAATTGGTGCGGCCCATTCCGCAAACTTTACTGGTTCAATTATACCTTGCTTAGTGAGTCTCTCTAACTCAAACTCAACTTTCTTCTTCATCTCATATGGTACAGGACGGGGTTTGTAAAATCTTGGCGTTACGTTTTCTTTCACGTGTATCTTTGCTGGTGGACCCCTCCAGGTCCCCAGTTCCTCTTTGAATACTTCTTCATTGTTCTCGAGCACCTCTTGCAAGGTCAGGCCCGGCTGTTCTACCTTATGGAGCTGTAGGCAGTCCATGTTTAGCTCCTTTAACCACACCCGGCCTAGCAGGTTTGGTCCCTTACCTGCTACCACCATGACTGGCAACTCTTTGACTTGGTCTTTATATTTTACCTTCATTTTCACCATTCCCAACGTGGGAACTATTTCACCCATATAGGTTTTCAAAGTCACTGAACAGTCCTGCAGCTTCCGAGCTTCTCTGGGCCATAACTTCCCATACTCTGCCTTTGACAGAACTGTGACACTACACCCCGTATCCACTTCAAACTGCACCATTTTACCATTTAAGTCCAACTGGGTTTTAATGGGATCAACTCTTTCCCACCTGGCCTCTTTCACGTTAAACATTGTGAACACTTCTTCGGCTTCCCTGGTTGGTTGATCTGTAACTTCACGCATGTGGTGTGCATACTGCCGTTTATTTTTTCGGTTTCCCTTCCTTTCCATCATACTGCTTTTTTCCTCCCCCTTTTTCGGCTGGTCCCGAGAGGGCGTTGAGTGGCACATTTTCTTTACATGGCCCTTTTTCCCGCAAGCATGACATTTTACCGTTAAAAAACGACAGTTCCGTGACAGATGTTCACCTCCACACCTGTAACAAGCATACTGACCAGACTTCCCTTGTGAATTATGCTCCATGACCACTTTATGCACTGGCAGTGGGGTCGCACTCCTGCTTCCAACCCCTTCCGTGGTTTTCTGTTGTAAATCACGAATGTCTTTAGTCGCTGTCTCTATGGCCTGTGCCAACTTCAAGGCCTTTTCAAACGACAAGTCAGGCTCCGCTAACAATCTGCGTTGTATGCGGTTGTCTGCAATGCCACATACGAGCCTATCTCATAGCATTTCGGTCAGTCTGTCCCCATAATCACAATGTTGCGCCAGTTCCCTCAACACTGCGACATACTCCATTACCGTTTCATTAGCCATTCTAGTCCTTGAATTTAACTTGAACCTCTGGACTATTGCACTCGGCTTCGGGTTATAATGCGACTGAAGTAAACTCATCAACTCTGTGAACGATTTGTCCCCCGGTTTATCAGGACTCAATAAGTTCCTCATCAGACTATACGTCTTACTGCCCACCGAGCTTAGCAATATGGCTCACTTCCGACCCGCTTCCATTATCTGTTTGCCTCAAAAAAATGTTCCAACACTTCACAATACTCCTCCCAGGTCTGTGTCTGACAGTCGTATGCAACTAGTGAACCCAACATGGAACCAGACATCACTCCAGTAGGCCCCGTCTCTTCGTCATCCGACATGAACTGCAGCCCACCAGTTTACTCGCAGCGGACTCGGAGGCATCCCATCCTCGTCGCCAATATGTTATATCGTGGTAAATAAGTAGACCACACGGTTTATAGAGTTGTAAGGCCTTTCTTTATTAAGAGCCTCCAGGTGCGCACCCATGCTTCTTCACACAACTTCTGCAAGTCATACATACACCAGAACCAACAAGTTACCAGAGAATATAGTACCAACAGTACATGCTGAAATCCCCACAGCGCCCCTACAGTACAACAACCACATTACCAGCCCGAATACTACACTTTAAGATGCAAACAGAAAAGGCATGGTCTCCAGAAACAGGAAAACTATCTTAGGGCTTGCATGTGATATGCTTGCTCTTTTCACTATTGGAGTTCAGCCCTACTTTAGTTTAGTAAACATTTAATCAAATAAAATTATTAACAAAGACTAACTTTTGTCAGAAATATTAGTTATCTGGTTATCTCATCTTTTGTGCACATTACCAAATCACTTCGTATATTGAGTGAAATAATTGTGCAACAGACATATATTTTTGAAGTTCTATCATTTTATGCTTCTGGAGTTTCAGAAATAGCAGGGAGAATGAATTATACTTTTCAACTAAATATTTGGTTTCTATTTTAAGGAGCTATACTACAGTGTATACCTTCCAGATTTCAGCAAAGTTTCCCAGAAATGGTAACAGAATGGCTATAATGGTTTTATGGGGGTTCATATACTTGAATTATAATCCATTAACATGTTTCTCCATGATTTGGAATTGACAATGTATTTTTATATGTTAGTGTCACTGTTTGAAAGGTGAAACTGTGAATAAAGTCAAAAAAATAATGGGATTTAATGATGGACCACTACATTAGAAGAGCTGAAAAACTGTTTGTCAAAACAATGTACAAACACAGCAGTAATCTTGTCATGTATCTTGACATGCTGTGGTTATTATGGAGGAGGATGTTAGAGAAGGATTTAAATCTTCCTACTTAATGAATTATTTCTTGACAACATATTTTCGACTGCTCGCACTGCAATTTGCCTCATTTTTAAGGCAAACTGTGATCTGAAATGATCGGTTTCATCATCACTGACTGACAGGACATAAGGACACCCAGGTCATTTAAATTTGGCACTAGAGACTTTCCCAGGCTATAAATTCCCCCTGGGTATCAAAGATGCTTTTTGTGGCCTTATCCTCTCCAGATTGCTTTTGTTATGCCTCAATTAGCACAGAGATGACCTTAAGCTACATTTTTAGATCAGTATGCCATTTTGCTGAATATTTCAATCAGACTTTACTTTCATTAGGACAAATTGTCATCATGAGCATAAAAAGATGTTTGATTTTGCATTACATGTCATACCAGCCTTCTATATCTTAAAGGAGTTATCTAGTTTTTCTTCTTGTTCCACCTCTCCTTTTGGTACACATTGTAAGTCAAAGAGACTGGTACTTTTATTGGTGTTTTTAGGCATTAATTGATCTATTTTTTCTAAAGCGAAGCTAGGCTGCATTGCTGAATGTTTTTTTATTTATTTTTTTGTTGATTTCTTTCATTTTTTATTGCAGATGGAGAATTTTAAATCTGTTAGCTGCTTAGGCTGTATACCCAGTCAAGACTTTATTGAGATGGGGCAGCTATCAGCTTTTCTCTGTTTATTGTTGTAAAACCTTTTTTTCTATTTCTTCTGGTTATATAGTAGCACTAGGAAGCACACACAAGGCAGGTATTTTTCAGTAGCTGTACTATTAAAGATAAACAAATATTTTTTCATCCAAATGACAATAAGATAATCAAGCCAACTCCAGTCAAATGTTGGTCTCAAATTTTCTCTTGAGGGCAACCTCATTATAGTCAGATTTAGAATGGTCATGATACAGAATGTACAGTAGGTCAGCACACTCCACCTCTGTGACTAACCATGATTGAAAAAGTCAAGATAATAACACAGGGATTATATAGAAAAGGTGGAGGGGAAGTGATCAAGGGCAATATCCTTCAGATAAGTCTCCTTCTTCAGGTCAACAGCCTTCTAAATCTCAGCATCTGCCCAACACTCATGGTGTAAAGTGTGCTGATTGCTATCATTGCTAAGTTTTCACCTGCAAAGTGTAAAAGAAGTGAGAGTTTGTCACCTGCTTTTGATGTGGAAGTATGTGTCATTTTGTTCTCTCCTAGGCCTTCAGCAGTCATTTTGTGAAAAGATCTGACAGTAAGTTTTCTCACATAAAATCCTTGGAGACATAAATCATGTTGTATGGCGAATAGGTTTAAATTTGAATAGTATAGCAGCATCTTTTTGAGAATCACAAATGCAAATTTAATATGGCAGACTAAAGGGTGGTGCTGCAGTAGCATTGTCGCCTCACAGTAAGACGTTGTCCTGTTCGATTCTCAGCTAAAGCGTCTTCTGTGTGGAGACATGCGTGAATGGGCGTACCTTTGTTGAAGGTTGTGCATCTGGGTTGGTAACTCGGCATGTAAAAATCTACTGCCAATCATTAGCGGACCGGAGTTCCGCTGTGGCGACTCCTAACCGGGAAAAGCCGAAAGACACAACAACAACAAGACTAAAGGCTAACATATACATACACAAAGTACAAAATCAGAAGTTACACAGCTTAGATGGCTCTTTTGGAATATTTTTCAGTCACAATTCACACTTTTAATTTTCAGCTTGCATTTACATTATGCAATAATCGGTTCTTTCACCATCTAAATGACAGCTCAGATTGTGAGTTTTCTTGAAACTTCTCTATATTTGAAAATGTTTCTCACTGTCTTATGTTCAGGAAATGCCTTTACACCCAACAGTACTTTATTCATACAGATTTTATTATAACATCAAGGTCATAGCATAATAATGGTCTATTAACTTCCCCTACAATGTTTCTAACTACATTTTTCTGACAGATGTCTTTTGTTCAAACTGGAGTTTAACAATCAAAGCTTGGCTATACTTAGTTTTTGCAAACTGCACACAATTTTATTTGCTGTCCTAGCTTGCATAGAACCAATGCCTAAAATAATTCTACTTGAAGAAATCCGTTCTGACACCTCTGTTTTAGAACCAAACACAAAATTTTGCACCCATTACAATGCTGTAAGCCTGTGTATCAAGAATCTTGTGGGGAAATGGTAGTCCAGACTTCACCTATGAATGCTTAGCAGATTTTTGGCCAAGGCATCCCCTTCCTCGGTTTCTGGTCATGTCGAGGCCTCTTAGTCTTTCAACATTTCACAGTGGCTTCTTCCCATTCACTGGGTATTTTACAGGCTCTGGAACCTTTGAGGCCGAGCTTCAGAAATAGTGATGGCAGACCTTGAAGTGGCTGTCAGCCTTGATGGGATTCTTGTGTATAGTGTGGATGACCTTTCCATCAACATGGCTGTGAACAGTATCTGTAACAGTGCTAATATCCTTAACCTTGGAGACATCATCAGTCTCTGGGTCAGTATTGGACCCGTTGTGCCCGGTCTTGATGCGTTACTGGAGTTGCCTGTGTCTGTGTGTGTGTGTGTGTGTGGGGGAGCAGCTTCATTTGATTGATGAATGAATGACAAGACCACATTTTCATCTTCATCAATCCACAGGTCAACAATTCTAATGCCCTGACACAAAAAACATAATCCAGCATGGTTGGGACAAAGGCAGATAAGATTGGCTCCTAGCCCACAGCTCTGATCCCAAAACCAAAACCTTATTTGACTCCAAAGAGACACAGCCTCTGCAGAAGAATTAGCTTTTACTGCAACCTTTCTAGCAATACACCCACCCATCCACCCCTTCACAAGCATGACAGAAGAACCAGTTTGCCCTTGCAGGGTGTTTCTCATGGGTTTGTAATATCTTCTACTTTCTCATTCATGAATGTCTTTCCTGATATAAGTAAAGAAGGAACATTGAAAGATGAGACACTTAGACTCCCTACTGAAATCTCCCATTATAGGTATCAGTGAGGATATGGAATAAGTTTCCCTATTCCCCCTGGATGGTCCCAAATTTAGTAAAATTATGGAACTGATAGAGCAAAAGTTGTAATGGTCCCTAGAATCACTGTCCTGTCCTCAGCACATCCCGCAGAAGACCTTCTGATTTGCCAGCCACCTTCTGTGCTGACTCCTCCTTGTTAAAATGTTGTAGTTGGTGATGCAGGAAAATGCAGATATTCTAACACCTTTCCTGTGGAGAGCAGACAAGATCCTTCACCCTCCTATTGACTAGACATGCTGGACCGAGACTCACAACCTTGATTCTATCATGAAGGCAGCCATCATTAAGAAGGCTAAAATTCCAAAGAACACCACTGTCCAGCCACTTGATAAGGACTCCAAAGCAATGGACAGACTCAGAAGCATGTTTATACATCCTTCTTCTTTATTACCCTGATGGTGGCAAACTATGCATTACATATGATTCGGTTCCAGGGAGAGCTTAGCTGATGAAATGAGACAATTGCTGAAAGAAGTGCCAGATGGGGACTTTAAAGTTAAACTTCAGTCTCACCTGGTAGTAATCTCTTCTTTCGCAAGCACTCCATACTCATGATTTGTTAGCTCGTGTGGCAAAGATATCATGTGCTGGTATAGCAATGCAACATGATGCCTGTCTATACCTTACAAATTTTACTGAAGACGTGAAGGTTACTTTTACAAATGCGCTTTTGATAGCATGGCACTTTTTGGTTTGTTAAAAACACATCTGTTGAATATGTAGAAAATGGGCAGAACTTATCAGTTATTGGAGTGAAGTTTCAGCCTCAGCATCATGCATTTTTGAGGATGTAATGATGCTCACATTAGTTGTTGTTCAGACACTGCAGTAGCAGCATTACAATAGATTTTCTGACAGAAATGGCTAGAACCCTCACCAGCACAATAAATACAGAATCATAGTTTCTAGGCATTCAGTCCAGGAAACCACTAATGAGCCTAGCCCAAATTCCCCATTGTCCTAAAACTCTTTGGTTAAGTGACTTGCTCAAGGTTACACAGTAGGCAAATGAAAGCTGAAGGAATCAAACCCTGTGTCACAGGAAGTACCTCATTAACAGCTCATAGCCTTAATTATCCGTGCCATCTGCAAGCAACAACAGGGGGTCCAAAGTTGACTTTCTAGTGGACAGCAGGCTAAACCCTGGAAAACTGCCCAGCTATCCCTGCCTGGGAGCAGGCAGGAGTCATTTGTTTCTCTACCTGCTTGTTTAGATAGTCATTGTGTGGAACAGATGGAAAAAGATAATATCCACAGAGATTAGACAATACCATTTGGCACCCTGCCCAAATCCCAGCCACTTCCCCTCCCAAATTTCCCACAGCATCAGAGGGCAGTAGCAAAGAGAGAGGTGTTATCCTCTTGCAAAAAAGGTCAAATCAGAACAGGGCCTTTTAGTCCAAGTACCAAAGAAAATCAAGAACTTCAGGCCCATTCTAGACATAGTAGCCTAAACCAGTTCATCCCAAAGGAATCCTTCTGTATGTGCATGTTGCAGTCTATCCGTATTTGTTGGAATGAAACTGTTTGTGCTCTTTGGATCTTCAAGACACCTATCTTCAAATAACAGTCTCAAGGGAGTCCATGAGGTTTTTGTGTTTCTGAACAGTAGCCAGTCATTACCAGTTCTGGATGATTTTATTTCAGCTCACTTCTGCCGTTAGAGTGCTCACCAGATGTATATCTGAGGTAGCAATGAACTAGAGGCCACAATTCATGAACATGTTTACTTCTTTGGAAGACTAGCTCCTGTCTTGTCTAATAAGAGTCAACTTGCTATCAGCAAGGGAGTCCCTTCTGAATCTTTTCCAGTCTGTGGGAATCATAGTTAACACCACTGTGTCCCTGATGGAACCAATTCAGAGCTTCAATTTCACATCGGAACCTTCTCATGCAACGTATTCCTTCCTGAGGACCTTATTCAGACACAGTCAAATTTATCTAAATATTGTCTCAGAGCACTGGGTCTCATGAAAATGTCCATGTATATGGTTCTTCATACATGGTTTTGCACAAGGGTGTTTCAGTGGACTTTAAAAATTCATTGATGTCAGATGACCCAGTGCCTAGGTGAGCTGGTAAGTATTTCTACCTATGCTGGTGGTTGTACACCTCATATATTTTTCTGGGTAGGCCCTTCCAAGGAATGTCCTTGAACTTTTCCTAATAGCAAATTCCATCCCTTGTGAAACCATCTGCTTGTTGGACAGACCTCTGCTTTCTGATTTTGCATTAATAGCACCTCAGTCTGTTGGTAGTGCAGAAACTATTCCAGCACTGGCAAAACCTTGCTGAAGTCTGTTTGCATTTTTGTCCAATGCCAAATGTATTAACTTCTAGGGCAGTTCTCCCCCCTGCATGGGAAATGTCCATGGCCACAGTAAAATCTATACCCTTTTACTTCTTCCCACCTTTTCCAGTATTCATTCAGAAAGCAAGGGGATACAAAGCTAATGTTATCATGATAGCTCCTTACTGTCCTCAGCAAGTTTGGTTCTATATCCTATGCCTTGTCTTTTGGACAAGCCACTATATCTGAAACCTTTCTGAACTCTACTGACATACCTAATAGGCGATCTTCACCCAGCTCTGCATGCACTTCATTTAACTGCTTGGCTACTTCACTTCTGCTAATGATCAAGGGCCCCTTCATACCCTGAAAGACTAGTCCAGGTCTTTACATCTGCAAAGAGACCTTCCACTTGGAAAAGGTAAAGGAGAAAATGTACTTATTTTGCAATATGAGCCACCAAGAAAGGTCTAGACCTCTTCAGAATGCTCTCATCCTAGCAATACTGCACCATCTAAATCATATTTTTGATTTTGGCTTGCATTATTCATCAGTAAATGTACGTTTATCAGTGATATCCAAATTTCACCAGGGATCTTTCTATCCCTTGCCTCATGAAAGGTCTAGAAAGCATTTATAAGAGGTGCATTTCTCATACAACCTCTGCTGAAAGATGCTTCCCTTTCCTTCCTAAGGATCTCTCCTTCATCTTGGAAGAATCAGCACTCCTCTATTTCCAACCTGCAGCCCTGGCAAAAATTAAGCCTTTTTAGTAGATATCATATCTTCCAAAGAATGTATAAATAGCAGGCTGTTTGAATAATTCTACCCTGTCCAGTCTTCGCAAGGATAGGGTTTCCTTATGCACCAACCCTTTATTCATGCACATGGTGGCCACCAGCAACAGCCTTTACCAATACTTACAACTGCCTGTTTTCTGTTGTAAATATTCTAACAGAGAAGAGTACTTAATTCACTGTATGGGTGTGCATTGTCAGCTTTAATTAACTGGGACAGAAGCAAATTCTTTGGAAATAATTCTCAATGGTTAGTATCATTCTCCAGGAAGGTGCACCATTTTGAAGGTTGCTTTGGTAAACTGGTTGCCCAGCTAAATTAAACTGAATTACAGAAAACATAGCAAGACTTTGTCATCCATACCAAAAGTTAATTTAACCTACCCAGCTTTGTTTTGGAATGTATCAGTGGATGATAATTGTGGAGCAGCTTTCTGGGCTTCTTTGAGTACTTTTGCATGGCATTATAAGTTGGATGTTATCTCTTGGTCCTGATGATCAGTCAGAGTTGCAATTATCACTTGTCTGTTTCAATACGGTACTACTTAGGTAGACGAGTCGGGTATGCTGTCCTGCCAGTCAATGAGGATATACATTATAATTTCAAATATGAATGCTACTATTTGCTATAACACTAGAGCTGAAGAATCAGGTACAGCCATGTTGATTATCTTATCCTCTATTCCTCTGCCTCTGAGATTATGTTGATTAGATATACCTATTGCAGTCTACTCCTCCTGTTTGTGGACTTCACAAGATCTGGAAATGAAGAGACACACATAAATCACCGGTAGAGGGAAAGTGATTGTAACCTGGGAAAGTTAATGGTACTAAGATCCCATGCTCTTGGCGGCTATAAGTCCACTCATTCAGATGGTCAGTTATTTGAGACACACCTCACCCTTTATATCTAGTACTATGATAAGTATGTAACATTCATTTTGTCATATTAGTCAATTTATTTTTACATTCACTTCTAATACAGCAGTATTCCAGCCACAAGTTTTATTTATTTATTTATTTTTAACTTGACATTTACTATGTCTTTTCCTAATTACAAATACATTTTTTATGTTGTAGAGTGAGTTAGGCAGTAGGCCTGTCCATAAGTTTTTTAGCTCTAAAGAAAAAATATGGACCCTGTACATAAAAGACTGTTCTGAAAGTATTGCACTGGAGTATTATATCCATTCATTGACCCACCTTCATCCATTTTTAAAACCATTCACACTGGGAAGGTTAGGCTTGAAAATGTATAGTCTGCTTGAAATGCGATGGAGGGCCAGTCTATCAATGCTAATTAATTAAATAACGATAACTAAACATTTTACTTTAAAGATGAAATTTTTCTACTTGGCAAAAATATAACTAACTAAATAATGATCTGTAAAAATGCAACATTATTTCACTGGTGTGGAATGTTTCAGAGGCATAGCTAGGGTGGGGCAAAGGGGTCAGCTTCCACGGGTGCAAAGTCTTTTGTGGTGTGATTGGCAGATCAGGAACAGTCTTCAGAACCTTACCAGCATTCAGAAATGAATGCCACTATTGCATTTGCAGG
The DNA here is from genome assembly GCF_019279795.1 of Protopterus annectens. Lineage (NCBI taxonomy): Eukaryota > Metazoa > Chordata > Ceratodontiformes > Protopteridae > Protopterus > Protopterus annectens. Next base: position 981,161,551 of record NC_056748.1, on the reverse strand, counting down.
CAGAACTGAAGTGTTGCAGCTCTTCATGTCTTCAATGCATTATCTGAATTCAGAAAAAAATGCTGATATTGCAGTTGTGGCCAGACTTCCAGACTGTTGTGCTGCATTTGTAGCATTAACTGTAGCAGCTGCTTGCTGCAGTTTTGCTACAATTTAAAAGGATTAGGTGATATCATTAGGCTACCATTATACATAAGGCATTTTCTTGTCTGCAGTTTGGGCCCAGTGACTTTGATGTCTGAGCAGATGCACACTTAATTATTGAGTCTGGTGCCTTGTCTATAGAAAGAATAGATAAGGTGGATCTAGTGATAATCAAACCTCAGTTTTCCACTAAAAAACTACTCAGGTCAAACTTATATACAGTTTCTAAAGTGTATATAGTGTTACTGAAAACATTTAAGAATTGTACTGAACTACTATGTATGTATGTAAATACTAATTATATATGCAGTTTTAACAGTGATGTCATCTCGTCTGCTTATATAATAATCTGTTCCCATTTTATGCATTTGAATTTTGCATTGTTTGCTTGACACTATATACATATATATATATATATATATATATATATATATATATATATATATATATAAACACACACACACACACACACACACACACACACATACACACACACACGTTATTTATTTATTTATTTGGCATCTACATGTTGGCTCTTTGTACAGATTTTCTCCCTTGGGCTGCTTTGATAAGAGGCTATTTAGCTCATTTGGGCAATCCATTTCAGCAAAAGGAAATTAATTAATTAGTTTGGGCCATCCCAGTTAACAAAAGGAAATAATTAAATTATGTAAATGCCACAATATACTATTCTCAGACACGGTCCAGCAGTATACTCTCAACAACGAAATATACATAACCATGGTAAAGCAGACAAAAGTCTATACAGAGGAAGGTAAAAACTTAGCAAAAGGAATCCCCAGTAGAATCATACTGGAATACCGTTATAGAGATTAGGGCATACACATTCCCTTTAGTATTAAATGGCACAATAGATAAAAAATATTAATAAACAGATACAGGTTATAGTTTTGCTACTAAGTAGAAGAACACAGTGTAGTTGTACAAGTAATCTTATTGTAAAAGTAGATTTTCGAATAGATCACTATTGCAGTAGCCTACAATAAATGGGATATATCCTGCCCAAGACTGGATGACTGTCCAGCTTCCAAAGCTTTAGGGCACTTTCCAAGCACTCGAACCACTGAAGAGTTAAAGGAGATCACTAAAGGCAGTGGTTAGGGAGCCAGACTCTGAGAGCTTTTATGCCTCAGAGCAAGGGTGTATACAGCCCTGCCAGATAGTTATGTGTCAGCTGAAAAAAATAATAAAAAACAGCACCCTGGCATAAAAAACAACAAAGGGGGAGGTTCTTTGTAATGCAACAGTGATCTGTTTGAACATGTAGCTCTCTTTTACTTTTTAAAAGGAATCTAAAACTATGGGCCGGATTCACGAAGGCTTGCACGGAGTCTAAGAGTAGTGTAAGACTCCATGCAGCCTTCGCGATCCAGGAACAGCCCAAAGTCCGTGTAAGAGACAAGCTAAAACGGCTCTTACACGGAGTGGGCGTTGATAAGCTAATCACCTCACTTGCAGCCAAATAGCATGCAAATGAGGATGATTAGCGATCCAGGAAGCCCGGAACAGCCCGTGTAAGAGCTGTTTTAGCTGCAGAAATGTACTCAGTTGACAACTGAGTACTTTTCTGCAAAAACTGCAATGGAGCTATGTCAGCTCCAAATAAAGGGTGCATATGTGTCAGGCAGCATGCCAATGGCCAAATATGTGGCCATTGGCAAAGTAACCTGATGCAAATATATTAAAAATATAATTTTTTTTCGGCGATTGCCGATGTTTAAACCCAGCGCAGCCCCGCGCAAACGGGCTGCGCTGTATAAAACATAAAAACGAAGGTTTTAAACCCACAAATGTGGGTTTTATGCAATACATGGAATGTCAATGCAGGGACCAGCAGACCAAAACCAACATGGCCACCGTGTAGTGGTTGCTAAGGGGGGAAGCTGAGTCTAAGACATGTAACTAAGCATTAGTAGGCAATCTGATGCAAATGAGTGTTAGGATACTGAATTCCACTGTCACATAGCAAATGAGCACAGTCTGAGTAGTGTAAGAGTTACAGAAGGGGGAGGAACAGAGTAGGAGATAGGTGACATCACAGGGGGGAATGGTAGAAAGAAATGCAGTCCATTGGAGGTCAGAGTTACATGACAGATGTCAGACAGATATCATGGAAAGAGGTGTGCCACTAAATAAGCATGAGAAAGTCAAGAAATGGAAGGTGTACACTGTTGCCTACACCAAAGTTTCTTGCTGGATGTGTATGCGCACGTGTGCATGCCATGAAGCGCGAGTAAGGCAGTGTGCGTGCGTGTAAGGCAGTGTGCGCGTGTGTAAGGCAGACTGAGCATGTGGGAGCATGTTGGGAGATGTTTAACACCGTTTGCGTGGGCGTGCACGCGTTTTAATCCGAATAAGCAGATTCTGAACTGTGTAAGTATGTGTGCGCGCGTGTAAGCCACTGTGAGCGTGTTTCTGCTGGTTTACACACGGCTCCACCCTGAGGAAACAGAAAGGAAAAAGGAAGCAACAGATTTAGTAGGAAGCTAGCAGGGAATACTGCTGGAGCTAGCAGGTGAAAACAATTAGATGCAGGCAAGTACACAGGCAGAATAGTAGCCCAGCCCAGCACTTAAAACTCTGCAAACAGCAGTGCAGGATGTTTCTCTCAAGAGACACTGCAAGACAGGAGTTAAGTTATCAGAAGTGAAAACTGAAAAAGCTGAACTCAGAGCAGAAATGTTAGGGGCTGCCATAGCTGTCATAATGAGACATAGGCGACTTGCTGAGGGTGGTGACAATGCAGATGCTGCCAGACAACCCACAGTGAGGAGACGGAGAAGAGTGTACAGGCCCAGGGTCACCTACCATGGGTTACATGAGCTGGAGATAGTAGAGCGCTATAGAGTGAACAGAGACCTCCTGCAGCAAATAGTGGAGCTGTGCAGGCCACGCCTCACACACAGAACCAACAGAGGGGAACCCATCCCAGTGGAAACCAAGGTATGTGTTGGCCTAAGAATACTAGCAACAGGTACCTTCCAGAGACCAACTGGTGATATGATGGGGATATCACAGGCATCAGCCTCCAGGGTACTGCACCAGTTCTTGGATGCCATGTCAGCACATGTCGGTGATCATGTATATTTCCCCAATGCCCGTGAGGTATTGGCCAGCAATATACGTCTCTTCCAGCAAATAGCGGAATACCCTGAGGTAGTGGGTGCAATAGACTGCACGCACATACGCATCAAAGCACCAGCCGGTGAGCGGGGTAGGGCATACATCAACCGCAAGGGCTTCCTCCATCAACTGCCAGGTCATGTGTGATGCCCAGGGCATAATAATGAATGTGTGTGCTGGCTGTCCTGGGAGCTACCATGATTCCCACATCTGGCATTTGACGCAGCTGTACCAGACATTTGCCAATGGGGACATCCCGCATGGACACCTAGTGGGGGATGCAGGTTATGCACTGGAGCCGTGGCTGATGACACCCATCAGAAACGCACACACACCTGAACAGGAACGCCATAATGAGGCACACGCACAAACACGTAATGTAATAGAGCGTGTGTTTGGGCTGCTCAAGTCACGGTTCCGGTGTCTGGACACATCTGGTGGAGCCTTGCAGTACACACCAACTACATGTACCCAAATTGTCATGGTATGTGCTATGCTACATAACATGATCTTGCAAAAACAGCTGCAGCAGGACCAGCATAGGGCCGGGCCAAACAGCCCCCCTCCGTTGCCAAGGCCATTACAGGCAGAGCGTGACTCAGAGGAGGAACAACCTGAGCCTGCCCCAGTAGGCAGAAGGAGGCGTGCCCAGTATGCCCTGGCCTTGGCAAAGAGGCAACGCATAGCACATACACTGGCTCAGTAGGAACCCTGGGAATGATACCCCTCTCTGACTCACTCATATAGTAACAGGGATGCCTAACATGACACAACCTGCTCTCAAACATGTACAGGGAAGTGTAATATGCGCATCCGACAGAGGCAGCCCTGCAGCACCACCTGAGGCATGAATGCTATGTGTTAAGTAATGTAACACCATGTACTATATGCACACCTGAGGACCCTGACTAACATCCTACCCTCACCAAGCATCATGCCACAACATGACAATGAGATGATCAAGTGCAATAATTGACTGAAGTATCGCAGTTAGTCAAAGGGGATCCAATGTGTGCCAGTCAGGGATGACATGCTGAGCATGACATGATGCACCACCTGCTAGGACTGGCGTGCACCTATCAGTGCAGGCCGTATGGATACTGGCAAAGGCTGTTGTTACCCACAGTGTGCCCTGAATAGGTAAGGCTCAAAACACGAACCTATCTCCATAGGTATCAGAAGGGATAAGAATAAGATAAGGGATAAGTCAAAACAGCAAGATGCATGCAGTCTAAACTCACCCAGTATGGAGAATGTTGATATCTGCGCTGTAACAGAAAACTGAGTCAAGGCTCACAACAGCACCCTAACACTACCAGGTTACACCTCATACTGTGCTGTACAGCCTCAAAACATGGAACAAGCTACAAAAGGAGGGTGACTAGCAAGAATTGTCAAGGATAACCACACCCCCATGTTGGTACCACAACAAAAAGCAGCATGGACTAGCCATGGTCAAGTAACAGTGGGTAAAACTGCCCCCCAGTTTATAGCCTGCTACAGACTACTGTCCCAACACCAGGAACTGTACCTGGCCTATGCTGGAATACATGAATATATCAAGTCCTCCAAACCACATTATATTGGGGTGACTGAAAATACCCAGACATAGACTGGGAGCATTATACTAGCTCCAACAGTGTAGGACAAAAGTTCATAGAATCCATAAACCAAAAGGCCCAGGAACAACGTACCACTCCCACAAGAGGGGTAAGCATACTGGATGTGATAATCAGCAACATGGGTACTGGATGGCAAGATGAGAAGTGTATTGCTCACTGGTAAAACCAGACCATAGAGTAATCACACTGGATATACAAATCCTGACCACAGTCCCTGGCCAGAAAACCACAGTGGAAAACATGTGTTAAGCAATATTTGCACTCCTCCAAACTGATGTGGAATCCATTAAAGGTCCTGTGCAGGTGCAAAATATGGGCCACACCTCAGAACCTGTAATACAGCCATTCCATGAACACTGCCAGGAATGCTTGGATTATGCAATCCTAAATTAAAACAAGACACAATGCCATACACGCAGGAATCTGGCATGGTGGACACCAGCCATAACCAAACCATGCAAGAGAATGAGGAAGCTACTACATGATAGAGCAAACATAAACAATGAAGTAATCACTGATCAGTAGTATGGCAATAAAATCTGTCCACACATACAATCCACTAAGGCCAGCCACAACAAGTTCAATCTGTGAATCTTGAGGCAATGTTACACCTGCCCCAAGTACACAGACAACCCCCAACTCCACCCAAGAAATACAAATATATGTGAGACATGCAACCATCTATGCAAACTGGAGGCTGAGCTCCTCAACTCAGTACCCCAAAACTAGTCAGGAGGAGAAGGTAACCACACACACCACAAACACAGTCCCACATAGACCTATCACAACTGCAAACCAAACACATAAACACAGAAAAACATTCCCGGAGGCACAAATTACAAACACAGCACACCAACAGAAGCCTCTAAAGCAGACACCCAATCAAACATCCTCCAAACATAGTACATGCAACACATAGTACACAAAGCTGGTGTGCCAAACAGTCACAGGCCAGAAGGAGAAACAACATGCCTGATACAGTTGTAATAGGTGACTCCATAGTCAGACACACTGCTGTCCCACACACCAGACTGAACAAGGGAAAGGGTACAGTAAGCTGTCTGTAGGCTGCCACAATACGCCACATAACAGAAGTATGCAGGTCACTCCAAAGCAAGTGGAAATATGATGCAGTCATAGTCCATGCTGGTGTGAATGACTTGAGATGTACCTCCCTAGACTACATGAAAAGAGACATAGATGAGCTCTCTGATTATGTAGTCCAGGCCGGTATGACACTCACCGTTTGCAGCATCCTACCCTTACCAAGACTAATGCCACAGTACAAACATGGAATGATCAGTCATAGCAAGTGGCACACTTACTGGTGTCATTCCAAGGGGATCCAATGTCTGTCTGCTTGGGATGTCATGCTTGACAAGCCACGCAGCTGTTCTTGGGATGGCTTGCACCTGTTACCCCTGGGCGTCTGAATATTGGATAAGGCCTTTGCCACCTCCATAGAGCCTTTTGTAGGCAAGGCTGAAAAGACTGACCCACCACCCTAGAAAACATAAGTGGAAAGAAACATAAGGGAAATGCTGACCAATGCCAGATGTGTAAACCCCAATATGCATGCTCCCAAGGCCATCCCCAGTATGGAGAACATCGATGTCTGTGCAGTGACAGAAACCGGCTGAAAGCCTCCTGACAGCACACCAGCACTACCAGGTTATACCACGTATCATGTGTCATGGCCCCAAAACCTGGAACAAAACATAAAAGGAGGGTGAGTATCCATATTCAGCACAGACACCCATACGTCCAGGTAACTGACAATGCACAAGGCATTGGAGTCCACCCATGTGCAACTAACTGTAGGCAAGACTGCTGTACAGTCTGTAGCATGCTACAGACCACACTCTCACACACAGGAACCCCACCCAGCCGTCCTGAAGACACTGGACAGTATGAATGTCCCACCAAATACCAAACAAGGTACCACAAATTACCACATAGGTGGTAAACCATTATATATGGAAGGAGTAACCAGGGACCTAGGGACACAAGTGGACAGTAACCTGTTATGTGACACCCACATTGCCAATGTGGCTAGGAAGAGTGTCTACATTTGACACCGTATCAGGAAAGGATTCACATCTACGTCAACAGAGGTCATTGTGCCCCTATACTGTTCTCTAATCACACCCATAATCTAGTACAATGCCTCATATGGGATGTACCTTACCTGACACCTGCAGCAGTTAGAAATACCTCAAAGGTACCTCACCAAGAGGATAAAGGGTCTCAAATATTTGTCATATGCTGCCTGGCTGTAGACACTCCAGCTGAATGCAGTCACATACTGCCTACACAGAGGCATTGCATGCCTGTTGTAGAAGGCCATGCCCAACACAGGAGTAATGGACATGCTCCACCCCAGAAAACTCAAATCCATCGGAGCTGTGAGAGTGAGAGATGTCAACCTCAACAAATAATGAAATAGGATGTGCTGGTGGGACAGATACATAATCCAGAGGCTCCCCACACCCTGGACCAGAATCCCACTCCATGTTAGGCAGAGCCCCTCACTGACACTCTTCAACAGGAATCTTGCCAAGTGGATGGATGATTGTAGAGTTACACTGGGGGTCTTCACTGTGTCATGTCCAGACAGAGGCACAGCAAAGCAAATCATAAATGGCCATAATATTCACATAGCAAGGGGTGGCAAAAGCCACACACACTCTGGCTAGGCTAACAAATGCCCTAGGGTGGATAGCCTAGTATGAACCTATGAACCTATGAAGATACAAATTGTACAGGACACTAAGGATAATCCCAAGGCTTTCACAACTGATGGTAGGAACCATGTTGGGAATTCACAGATATGCTCTGAATCACACAAATATCACAAACACACACACATATTGCCAACATACATCCTGACAGGTGCAGTGCAACCCCCCCGCGCGAATGCAGAATATGTATCCCAGCAGACTGCTGGCCCCCTGACATTGCAGATGCTTAGGTAACAGCCAACATCTACAAAGCAAAACACACAGCAGCAATGGTATGAGATGGTGTCCTGGGCTTAGTGCAGCATGGACTCCAAGATGAATGGAATGCCAAACCACACTACTGCTCAATGTCAGCCTTACCACAGAATATGTACCCAAAGAGCAGTGTACAACAACAGTGGTCCCTTCTCAACAAAGGTGTTGCCTGAATGGATACTGAAAACTACTACCCCAGAATCCTGAGAAGCTCGGTCTGCACAGCTATGGAAAGGATCAGCATGTACCACAGACATAAAGATATTGGGGACCTACTGACACCGGACCCTACCCAGTGTGGTTTCTTAAGTGCAGATCCTGCCCCTAAACATGTTTGACTCAATTGAAACAGTCATTAAGGTCATTGATGAGGGCAATGTGGTCCACACAGCATAGCTGGACCTTGCAAAGGCTTCTATACAATACCCTATGTGTTCATTATAGATAAGCTCACCAGCTTAAATATAAACCCCTATGTCAGTAGAGGGGTTGCAAACCGACCAAGGACAGAACAGACATGGTCAGACATGCTGCAGCCATGTCAGACTACAAACCAGATATAACTGGCATCCCACAAGGCTTGGTCCTGGGATCTCCCTCGTCTGGTATATATGTCCCATAGGTACAGGCAAACATGGAAGGACTGTGTCCGAACATGTTTGCAGAGGACTACAAACTGCTCACCACATATGATCCACCAGCTGACACAAGCATCCCACAAAAGGGCCACATAGAAACAGACAACTGGTGCCATAGCCATGTCAGCAAGCTAATTGCAGAAACGTGTATAGTCAACCCCCGTGTATATACAGTAAGTGCCCACCAATTACCACATAGGTGTTAACCCATTATGTAGTTAACATGTAATGAGAGACCTGGGGACACAAGGTGATAGATATCCTGCATTGGACAAACATATGCCGTAGTGTTTACAGAAACATACCATATACCCACCTAATCATGAAGGTTGTCAGATCTAGATAAGGGGAGGTCTTTGTGGCTCTGCAGTCATCCTTCATCAGCAGTACAATTGACTACAATAGCCCCTGTGGGATGTACTTCAGCAGACACCTCCATCAACCGTAAAGTCCCCAACAGTACCTCACCAGGAGTATCAAAGAGCTAGCACAGATACCATGTGTTGCTGGTATCAATAAACATGCTGCACCTTGTACAATCTGAATGGCAGTGAGCTATGCACATGAGAGACCTGAATCCCAGCACTGACTTACATAGGACAAGCTGTACTGCATGATCCATAACACAGAAGCCACCCCCACCCATGAGTGAACTCCCAGTACAGGCTACCCATAGAGTCACTTATCAATCTTCCTCAATAGGAATCTTGATGAGTGGATGGGAGATGGTAGCTTTATCCTGGGTATCACTGTCATGTCACAGGTAGATAGAGGCATAGTATACTAACCGTGACATATGTCATGGCAAACTCCACTTACAATGTGTGTTGAAGGACAAACGCACTCTCCAACTAGCATTAGACATGGACTAGGGCACATCGCTAGTGTTTGCAAATGTACACCTATGTTGTGGAATACACTACCAATGTTGGACAAGCCTGGTTTAAGTAGTTCATATCTGAACAGAATGCAACATGGTCAGATGCACACAACTGGTCCCTAACCAGGCTGTTGTGCCCACTATCGAAATGTAAAGCAGTGATAGCACTAAAGCCCAGGATACTGTCCACCACAGTCAAAGTACTAACAGTTCACTATACAGTACTACAGTGTTAGGTCAGTGTGAAAGGATGTTGACAACTGTATGCAAAGTATCCCATGCAAACACTGCAGGCACAGTATAATCCTGTTGTGTTCACACACAAAGCAGTTGTACAGTAGCTACACAACATGACACACAACACACAACCATAAACGGGTGATATTTGTTGAAGTTCACACTCATCCACAAATGTGGTGGGCTGCAGAGTCCAACATATGGAATGCTCACACTGGGCATGCTCACACACTTGGATAAATGAGACATATGTCAGACAACATGCCATGGGAAGGCTGAACTGGGCATGCTCACACACTTAGGCCAAATCTCAGTTTAGCAGTTGGATACACATATCTGGTATTTTTATGTGTTATTCCAGGAACCAACCACATTACAGCAGTCTGCCCAGTGCACACAGTTAAATGACTACAGAGACATACGTGATATAGTGGATCCCTCCCATATGCAAACATCTTCCACAGATGCACAAGTTCATATAAACAGGGAATGCTATGGCAATAAAGATGTGCAAACAGTCTATCAGCAACAAATAATGTGCATTTGACAATTAAACATATGGGTGTAGAGGTCAACACTAGGCTGTTTGCCCTAGGGAATGACAGTTTAGCCAGAGTGTGCTTGGTGTCTGCCTCCCCACGGGATGCACATTCCCCTTTCTAAACACCGATGATGTCAGCACCCTATAAGTACAGCAGGAGAAAAGAAACTCCCCAGTAATCCGAATAGCGTGCTCTGCTAATGCATCCGTCTCAAGTGTCATAACATAGTTAGGTAGGGGTTTGAGTTCTGCGAATGGCAAGTGTGTGTGTTTGTCTGAGGGGGGTTAGTGAGTGTGAGGGAAATGTCCCTTTTGGCAACTAGGAGAACAGACTACAGGATGCACATTCCCCTTTCTAAACACTGATGATGTCAGCACTCTATAAGTATAGCAGGAGAAGGGAAACCTCCCAGTAATGTGAATAGCACGCTCTGCTAATGCGTCCGTCTCAAGTATAATAACATAGTTAGGTAGGGGTTTGAATCCTGTAAGTGTGTGTGTTTGTCTGAGGGGGGTTAGTGTGTGTGAGGGAAATGTCCCATGTGAGAGTGTTCAATCTCGCCTTTGTTCTTACACATGGGTTCGGAGCCGATCCTCGGCTCCGTGCCGGCCGACTGCAAGCTCTGCATCGAGAAGAAGCTCGAGGACATCTAATACCCACAATCCCCCTCTGCCTTTACCTCAGATCTAGTTTGCCGCTGCTGCATTCGCATCGTTGGAGGCTAGCTCGAGCATCTTCAGATAAGATTTAACTTTCTTTTTGTTAAATTTTAGGAGAACTTGTTCAAAATTACTTGTTAGTGTATTTAGTGTATGGTGTGTGTGTAGAGAAATTCTCGGTACCGTTAACTTAGTTTAACTTCTTTTAACTGGTATAGAGTTTTTCGGGGCCTACCACCCCTACTTGGATTAGACAACCGGACTGACATATTTACCGGATTTGACCTTTTTTTCTCTGGATTGACTGTTACTGGACTTGACTTTTTTTCTCTTACTACAAAATGTCTGAGAAAATGAAATCTGGATTTAAACGTTGCCAGTGTGGCCAAAAGATGTCGGTCACCGACAACCACAGTTCCTGTGTCTACTGCCTTGGCCCTCTCCACTTACAAGAGGACTGTTCAATTTGTCACTCTTTTAGTGGGAGGGTCATGACAGATAGGCGCAGGAAACTGATGGACAGAGGGTTATTGAAACCTTCTTTCCAGGAGGCTCTGGATGCTTCAGACCAGGCATCCAAATCCTCGAAGGAATCGAAGACGTCGGAGCCCAAGTCATCGGCTCCGAGCTCTTCGGGCAAAGTTAGATCACCGGTTCCACAGACTTCGAGGCCGAGTGTTCAACTGTTGGCAGTTTCCGAGCCTCGAGTCTTGGAACCGGTGACGGAGCTCCCTCCACCGACTCTGTTGAGGTCGGCTCTGTCTTCGATCCCTTCGACTCGTTCTTCCAGGCCCCTCTCCGACACCGATATGGACCGTGTGGTGCAGAAATTGATGGAGAATACGGCCTTATCCAAGCTTATCTCGGTCTCCTCTCAGTTGATGTCGAGACTTGAAGGCCTTCCACTATCTCCATCTGTTCCTCCTCCGAGACCTATCCAGTCTTCGGAGCCGGAAGAAGCTGAACTGATGATTGTGGAGCCCTCGGTGCCAGAACTGTCTTTTTCTCGGTCGGCACCGTTCACCTCGCCTCCATCCGATCCGGTACTGGAGTCTCGGAGCCGAAGATCCATCCTTGGTTCCGGGACCGAGAGTCGGACTGATGTTTTGGTTCCGACACTCCCTCTCGGAGCCTCGGCGCGGATCGACTCAGTTCCGTCCTCGGGGTCGGTGCCTTCGGTTCCTGTTTCGGGGATTCTTCCCATTTCTTCGGAACCGGGAGATACCTCGACTCGGGATCCGGGGGCCTTCGACCTCATGAGGAAGGTGTTGTCTACCCAGACAACAACATCAGCAGGAACAGCTTCTCCTCCCCATAAAGGACCATTATCCTCCTCTGCACCCACGGCTACATCCAAGCGTCGAGCACCGGTGTCTCAGCCACCCCTAGAGGGTGCCCTCTTCTCGGAGGCTTCTTGGATGTTCCCACGAAGAAGTCCCTAGGAAAAGATTGTGTAAGAGGAGACACTTAGATTCTCCACAAGAATCTTTGACATCCGATACTGACTTGGATGAGTCAGAAGGGTCCCCTAAGTCACCTTCAGAAGATGTCTCCTTTTCTGACATCTTGGAGATTCTAAAACAGAGAGGTGACTGGCAATCCCTCCCCTTCTGAGGATGAGTCAGTTTGCTGAAGGCATTTGGTGCTCGCCCTTCCTCCTCCTGGGTCACTCCGCCTTCGATGAGTTAATGGAGTTGATTGCTCAAGGGCATGGGAGACACCTGACACGGTGGAACCAGTCCCTAGGAAGCCTAATAAGTACATTACGGCACCACAGGACAAGGCTTACCTCACCAAAGGAGTTCCAGTAGACGCCATGGTGGTGGCAGCGCCACGAAAAGGAGATGTCGAGTCTTCCTCATCTGTCCATCCGCCTAACAGAGATTCTAGGACCATGGACAGATACGGGAAGCGCATTTTCAGTTCAGCGGCTTTCTATGCGTTCCTGAACTATTTGACTCATTTTACACGCTTACAGAGGGATCTAGTCAAAGAGTTGGGAGATACCCTCCAGGGTACTACAGATGCTGCTGTTTCAGAGAAAGTTACAGCACATCTCAACACCCTTACATCCATTGTAAACTCGTCCATGAGGCTGATATCATACGCAGCCGAGGGATCGAGTAGGGCAGCGGCTTCAGCGATTGCTCTTCGCAGGCAATCCTGGATGCGCTTATGTTCGCTTATGGAAGCCTTCAAGTCTTCCTTTACTAACGCCCCATTTGATGGAGCCACACTTTTTGGCCCTAAAGTAAAGGAGACCCTTACCCGGTGTGAACAGGAGGGAAAGACTCTGTCTGCTGTCGGAGTCTGTTTTTCCACCCTTCCAGACCGCACCCCAAAGGGCAACGTGGTGGGAAAATGTGGTTTCGAAACCCCAAGGATCTTTCCCAAACACAGGGTGATGCCCTCTAGAGGCAGAGGGGGCAGAGGTGGAAGACGCCCTGGCGCAGAGGGGTCCCAAAACCAAGGTGACAGGGATAACCTCCTGGCAAACCCTTTCAGCACTCCTGAGAGGAGGCCCGACTGTCCTGCTCTGGAGGCAGTCGGGGTCGCTAGCTTTATACCCTCAGGCCTGGCAAAACCTTTCTTCAGACAATTGGGTAAAAGCGTTGTTACCAGAGGTTACAAAATCCCATTTCTATCCACCCCATTCCAAAGAAAACTCCCAGATGTATCACCCCATCTGCAGAGCCAGCAGCTACAGAAATTTCAAAGCTGCTAGGAAAGAGAGTCATCCAACCAGTCCCAGCAGACCAAATAGGATTCGAACTTACTCAAGGTTCTTTTAGTTCCAAAGAAAACAGGGGACTGGAGGCCGATTCTGGACCTAAGCCATCTCAACACCTTTGTCAAGAAGGAAAAGTTCGAATGGTCACGCTTCAATCGATCCTTCCATTCTTACAGAAGGACGACTGGATGTGCTCAATAGATCTGAAGGACGATACTACCACATCAAAATGGCCAGGGCGTCCAGGGATCATTTATGCTTCCAGCTGGGAGCCAGTCACTATCAGTTTCGAGCCCTGCCCTTTGGTCTGACCACAGCCCCTAGGGTCTTCACCAAATGCATGGCAGTGGTAGCGTCTCATCTGAGGCGCCTAGGATTCCAGGTGTTTCCGTATCTGGACGACTGGCTCCTGTCTGCCACCACCAGGCGTCAACTGATACAGGCCAGGGATTACACCCTACAACTTTGTACACACCTTGGAATTTCAGTAAATTTCGAAAAATCTTTACTACAGCCATCACAGCATATCTTATTCATAGGAGCGGAATTAGATACGCACCATTTAGTTCTAAGACTTCCTATAGAAAGAATAGTAGCACTTCAAATCAACATTTCTCTTCTGCTGTCGTCCAGAAAGTCCCCGGCAAAACTTGTTCTGAAAGTCTTGGGTCTCATGGCAGCTTCTCTCGTTACGATACCATTGGGAAGACTGCACATGAGAGTGCTACAATGGCTTCTGTTTGCACAATGGTCATTCCAACAACTTCCACTGACTCACGAAATATTGATAACGAAAACATGCAAATCACACCTAATGTGGTGGTTACAAACTTGCAACCTATCCAGCGGAAGACCATTTGTGCTACCCGCACCATCAGCGATGATAACCACGGACGCTTCCCTGATAGGGTGGGGGGGCATCTTTCAGGGACAGACAGTCCAAGGCGAATGGACCAATCTGGAGTACAATCTGCACATCAATGTTCTGGAGTTGAGGGCAGTGTTTTTGGCATTGCAACACTTTGCTCCCCTTCTTCCTCCAGGGACCATTGCAGTTCAGACAGACAACATGTCCGTAGTCTGGTACATAAACAAGCAAGGGGAACCAGGTCTTACCAACTATGCAGAGAGGCCATGAGAATTTGGCAATGGGCTGAGTCCACCGGTCGCTTTCTGATCGCAACGAACATCCCTGGGTCATCCAACGTCATAGCCGACAGGCTGAGCAGGGCAATACTGTTGCCTCACGAGTGGTCCTCAAACAGTCAGATGCGAGAATGATTTTTTGCAAATGGGGCCAGCCTAGCTGCGATCTGTTTGCGTCTCCAATGAACGCCAAATGCAGGAGCTACTTTGCCCTATTACCCCTCCAGGGAAGTCCCCAGGACGCACTGGTGCACGATTGGCCCCGGTCTCCTATATGCTTTTCCTCCATTTCCTGATTGCAAAGTTTCTACAGAAAGCCAACAACCTTCAGAGGACTATTATCCTCATTGCTCCATTCTGGCCTCGTCAAATTTGGTTCCCTTTTCTATTGCATCACCGCATTGGGACCTTGGATGCTGGACCCAGAGCCAGATCTACTGACTCACTCGTCAGGAGTTCCTCACCCATCTCTAGAATCTCTCCATCTAGCAGCTTGGCTGCTCCGCTTCTTTCTAGCCAGGTCGGTTCCCTTACATCGGCGGTTCAAGATATTTTACTGGCTTCTCATAAACTTTCCACTACGAAGACTTACACCAGTAAGTGGAAACGCTTTGTCTTTGGGCGGAGTCACATCATTTGGACCCTGTTATAGCTCCTAAACAAGATTTTAGAGTTCTTGACTGAACTATTTCATGAGGGAGCTTCCCGCTACTTTAAGAGTACAGTTAGCTGCCATTTCTAACTATCATGTAGAGGAATGTGGTGCCTATCATGGCTCACAGACTTTGTAAAGCCTTTTAAAAGGTTCTTTTCATATCAGACCACCAGTCAGAAGTCCGACATCACCGTGGAATTTGAACCTGTTACTCTCTAAATTGATGTTGCCACCCTTTGAACCAGCCTCAAGTTGCACATTGAAATTTTTGTCATGGAAAACTTTATTTCTAGTGGCCATTACATCTGCTAGGCAGTGTCTGAGCTTCAGGCCCTTTCTGTCAAACATCCTTATTTAATATTTCATTCTGACAGAGTATCCCTACGCACTAATCCATCCTTTCTCCCCAAAGTTTGCTCTTCTAGTAATATTAATCAGTCCATTGAATTACCCACCTTCTTTAAGAACCACTCTAACAAATTGGAGTATATGTTGCACAAACTGGATGTCCATAGACAACTCAGATTTTATTTGGATAGAACAAAAGATCACAGGAAATCTGATCAACTATTTGTAGCTTTTGCTGACAGCAGAAAGGGTCTTGCAGTTATGAAACAAACTCTTTCTAAATGGCTAACTGACTGTATCACATATGTTTATGAGGCCTCTGATCAAACATTATCAGTCAAACCCAAAGGACATTCCACCAGATCAGTTTCTACATCTTTGGCTCACGCAGCTCGCTTACCACTAGACACTATTTGTGCGGCTGCTACTTGGGCTAAACCACATACATTTATCTCTCATTACAAAGTGGACAGGGTTTCTAGGGATAGGGCAACCTTTGGTTCCACTGTGCTCAAGAACGTTCTCCCTTGAGTTTCTCAGGATCATGGAGCTAGGACGCTACCCATGTAAGAACAAAGAGATTGAACACTCTCACATAAAGAAGTTATGTCTTTACCATAACGTTCCATGTGGAGTGTTCATCTCGCCTTGGTTATTACACTCCCACCCCTCCCACCCTTAGGAAGAATGTTCAATTTGGTGCCTGGTCTGGAGTATTCTCCTTCTGCTGTTGCATTATTAGTGTTACTATCATACCCTTGGTATGTTGTATATATGTACATCTATGTATATAGTTTGGCATGTGTGCGTGCTTTTATGTCTGGTTTGCTTGCAAACTAGATCTGAGGTAAAGGCAGAGGGGGATTGTGGGTATTAGATGTCCTCGAGCTTCTTCTCGATGCAGAGCTTGCAGTCGGCCGGCACGGAGCCGAGGATCGGCTCCGAACCCATGTGTAATAACCAAGGCGAGATGAACACTCCACATGGAACGTTATGGTAAGGACATAACTTCTTTTTTTGGCAACTAGGAGAACAGACTACAGGATGCACATTTCCCTTTCTAAACACTGATGATGTCAGCACCCTATAAGTACAGCAAGAGAAGGAAAACCTTCCAGTAATGTGAATAGCACACTCTGCTAATGTGTCCACCTCGAGTGTCATAACTTAGTCAGATAGGGGTTTGAATCCTGCGAATGGCAAGTGTGTGTTTTTGGCTGAGGGGGGTTAGTGTGTGTGAGGACAATGTCCCTTTTGGCAACTAGGTGAACAGACTACAGGACACACATTCCCCTTTCTAAACACTGTTCAGCTGAAGGCCATGGCTCTGGCACAAGTTGTCTGTTTCTATGATGCCCCTTTGGAAGATGCTTGTGTCGGCTGGAGAGTCGATTATGGTGGCCAGTTCGCAGTCATCTGCATATTTGGTCAGCCACAGTCCGTCCGTGTTGGCCTGTACCTCCAATAAATATATACCAAACAAGAGAGGTCCCAGGACTGAGCCTTGTGGGACACAACTCGTAACTGGTTTGGAGTCTGGCATGGCTCCAGCAATTCTAACCATGTGGGTTTTGTCCTTGAGCCACTGTGCAATCCATCTAGTGACATAGGGGCTTATATGTAAGCCGGTGAGCTTCTCTAGAATGCCCAAGTGGGGTATTGTTGTGAAGGCTTTTGCAAGGTCCAGGTAGGCTGTGTGAACCACCTTCCCCTCGTCAATGGCCTTGGTGACTGTTTCAAAGAAATCAACCAGGTTAAACCTGATAGTGCTGGTGTGCTCTCAGTAGCCCTGAACCAGGCATCTGTTACTGCACAGATATCGATGTTCTCCATGCCAAGGAGTGTTTTGGGTGCATGCATCTGGAGGTTTAGACTTCTGGCATTGGGTAGCATTACTCTTAGTTTCTCATCCCTTGTGATACCTATGAAGGTGGGTTTGTCATTTGAGCCTTGCCTAACATAGGCACTATGGGGGTAGCAAGAGCCTTTGCCAATATCTGAAAGCCCAGGGGTGACAGGTGCAGGCCGTCCCTAGCGAAGCAGGCAGTTCAACAGAAGATGAATATGTGAAGGTGTAGTGCCTGTGATTAGTTAGCAGTAGCATATATGACTGCTCACATGGACACATGCCAGGTAAGTCATATGCACTGTGTCACAGGCAATGTACATGTGAACAGGACAAACAGTGACATCCTGTCCAGTGGGACATGGACATACATATAGTACGCTATGCAGATGGCACTAGGAGTCCACAGACGCTCTATAACTATGCATTGCAGGTGTGATCAGTATTCCAGGGTAATTGCAAGCAAACATGCATGCAAACAAAGCTACAGTAAACAGGGCTGCATGTAGTCCATTGTACAACAAACAAGCTGTACCAGTTCCAGTAGGTAACACTGCAAATATGCAGGCACTATGCACATGTACATGGAAATACACGGGTCAGAGGGCTAGGGTCCAGTCTCAGTGCACACAAGTGTACAGACCATGTACTGTCAGGATGTACAATAACTGGATGGAAACCCATATGCTCATACCTGCAGTAATACACATGTCAAATAACAGACACTGAGCCTTCACTCAGTGGTTCCATACTTAGTAGGATGTATGCTACCTGGCCTGCCACCACAGTACCCCTGACATATATGGGGACTCTCCCTCCTGTGACAGTTAGTTTTGTGTGTTGGGGCTGTCTAGCATGGTATGAGATGTGAGCATGCAGTGCTAGGGTGCTCCTGTGTGTCCTGTACTGCACACATATCAACATCCTCAAACATCTGCATTGCAGAGTCCAGTGTGGGCAACATGCCACTTGCAATTTACATGTCCATCATTGCGTATTACTACATTCATTACCTTATCCCCTGTGCTACCTATGTATGTAGCCTTCTGTTGACATCATTACCACCAGTATGCCAACATGTGCAGATGATACACTATGGTACTTACCATGGGTGTAGACAACAGGACATGACAATCACACACTTACTGCATCAGGCATGCTGTGATATACCCACAATTAATTCAGCACACAGTACTGTTAACAACATGATACTATTACTACACATCTATGTGGTCACTCTGTGCATCAGCAACATGTTAACCTGTACCTGCACAGTTGTTACAGATTGCAGGAGGTGGCACAGTTTCATCATATGCACAGGGTGTGAACTTGGTATGCCTGAGTCAGCCACCGATACCACCAATTGACATGTATGTGTATGTGTGTTGGTGAGGGACAGCAGTAGAAGGTGGGGCAATGTTGATGCAGTGTGTGCGTGTATGCGTAGCCCTAGGTGTTGTCAATTCGCATGTGTGTATGGATGCACACAGTTCCACCTCATGGCTGCCATATACTGGTGTTTGTGGACAGCCACAGACTGTACCTGCCAGGTCATACAGATCAGTGTCTCTGGCCACGGACACGGTACCTGTGCCTTGCAGGGGTGCTACGGACCATATCCAGTACCAACCCAGACTGGGTACTGTCATCAGAAGCAGGTGTTCGTTGACTGGACACAGATCCCTGTCGGGCCTGGCCAGAGCCACGTGCACGTGGTCTCCTGGGGCGGTCTGATGACAGCACAGACCCAGCATTGCTGGGGCTGCTGCTGGCACTATGGGGGTGGCCGCGGCCCTGTTGTCGTCCTTGACGACTGCCAGCTGCTGCTGTTGCTGGCATATGGCCACGTTGATGCCTCAACCGCCCAACATCGCCCTGGCTCATGGACATGTAGTTGTGGAACCGGTCTAATATGTCCCCACAACGTCTGTCTATGACATCGGTGAAATCACGGATGGCGGCCGCAATGTCACGCATACTGTCAGTCATGGCTGTGCGACATGCTGTCAGCTCCCTCAGACCCTGTCTGGTGTACCGTTCCATACGTGACTGTGCCTGCATGACAGCCCGAAACATAGCTGAGGTTGTAAGACCTCTGTGGGCACGTCTGACAGGGGAAGTACGCCCACGGATGCTCCCACGAGAACCCCTGGACATCTGTCTGTGTGGTACCATCTCTGGGCCATGCCCATGGCTGCTGTGTGGGGAGGCATGTGCCACAGATACCACATTACCCTGGTCAATGCCCACTGTATGCTGTCCATCACCTAGGGACATTGGTGACAAAGGGTGTATTGGCAGGATAACTGTGCGCATTGATGGGGTCGACAGCTGTGTACTGTCAATTAGCTGACCAATGGCGGACCCTGGCATACTTTCCTGTGCCATTACACAGATGTCATCATTATCAGTACCCACGGCACCTGATTCAGGTTCCCTGCTACATGACACCAGAGCAGCAACAGAACCTGTGGGAGGGAAACAGGAAACACAGTTTACAATGTCTACACATTACCAGTGATGCACACATGCACAGGTGCACACATGCACACATGCACAGGTGCACACATGCACACATGCACACATGCACACGTGCACACGTGCACATGCACACATGCACACATGCACACGTGCACACATGCACACATGCACACAGTTTCACACAATTGTACAGTACTCAGTATGCGTGATATCAACACACAGACACAGACACACCTACATGCATACAAAGAGCACTACTAAGTGAGCCAAATAGTACTATTACTATCAACACTATTACAGGAATTCTTAATACACACTCACCAGCATGGATAGGCTACATTGCTGTTATACCAGAGGGTCCTGCAGACGTGAAGAAACTGATGTCAGTGGGCACAACTGTGCCATTGTTACTGAGTATGATACAGGTCAGTAGTACAACAGTCGCCTTTCACAGGTCAGCTGCTAATATTGAGGATATCACACTTGCACATTAAATACTATGGTGACAGCTACAAACCAAGGACACACCTCACACATGCATTAACTACCAGTGTACACAACAGTCAACTGTACATATGGTATATTACCTGCACGTTCACTGTCTTGTTGCTGCGTGGCTCCAGCCTCCATCATAATGCATGTCTGCTGCTGTTGTTGTTGCTGGCGGACTGGAGCCACTACACTCATGAGTAGTCCCTACAGTCTGGTGAGTGGGGGATGTGTAGCCACCCCACCACCTGTGGTGACCTGTTGCCTGTGGATATCCGATGCACGCTGACGGACATGTCTGATTAAATCACTGCAGTGATGTCGTACCTGCTCATATGTCCTATTATGCGTGCCTATGTCATTTACCCAACGGACAAGGTCTTGCCACAGTGCAGCCCTCTCCTGCTGATTCTGGCTGGTGCGGAAAAGAGTATTGCATAATCCGCACCAGGCTCTGGTGTATCTCCTCATCCTCAGCTGTGGAGTAGGTGGGATTCCGTGGGTGGGCCATGTACCTGAGAAAGAAAATAACCTGGTATCAGCAATATATGTTAGCAGAATTTGGCACACATACTACACATGCTACTCGACTGTTATGATACAACATATCTCACATATGTAGCATCTGTCTGTCTATTGGTGGATACACATGTAGATGGCCAGGTATCAGTGCTCAGCCAGCAACTGTGCAACAGTACCTGGCACACTCCATACGACATACTACCAAACCCCAGCAGTCAGAACACTGATTCAGGTCAAGAGCACCTCCTCACTCTGGGGGTTTGTATCTAGGTACTGTATGGCCTACATTATCAACTACTGTGAGCTGACCACACACTGATTGCCCTGGATATACATATCACACCTCCACCACCAGCACAAACGACTATAGTGCATAACATTACAGATACAAACTTTACACTTTGTAACAGTGACATGGTATCCTTTCAGCCCACTGGGCCAGTGGCAGATACAACCCACAATGCTGACCCCTACACAATTGCTTTCTATAGACATCTCTGAGAATGCATAGATCATGCAATCCCATATATGACCAAGGCACTCTCCACAAAGGGACAGCATCCTGTCTGGTGGACCCCAGCCATAGACAGATTGTATTACAGAAGATGGAAGCTACTGCAAGACAGAGCATAATTCCATAAAGGAAGGGCATGTCTGAGCAGCACTAGTAAGGATCTATTTTCCATCATATAAAATCCATGGGCAACTTTGAGAGGGAAATCAAGAGGGACACTACAGATAACCAGAAGGCCTTCTTCAGTTTTGTTAGCAACCTGGTCAGGATCCATCCTCTATGCCCATAGTTAGTACACAACAACAAATATTTCACTGACACCACAGATATCGACAACATTGTGGTAGACAGGTTCAGTGCAGGTGTCACCCGCCTCTCCCCAAAATAAGACATAGTTATCCCAGCTGACTGTAACCTCCCTGTCATCACAGATGTCCAGGTGAGAGCCACCCTCAGGACAGCAGAATACACAACATGAATGGGACCTGATGGTATCCCTAGTTGCATGCTACATAAACTCTGACAGGAGCTAAACACACATATAGAAGTGCTGTGTAACACTAGCCTGACTACAGGATATGTACCTGTACACTGGCGCACAGCAGCAGTGGTTCCACCCCACGAAGGAGGCACCTCAACATACCAATACAATACAACACAATACATTACATTACAATACAATACTATACAATATGCTATTGCCCCTGGGACTACAGCAGCGTACTGTTCTGCTACCCTGACCATTGTGACACATGTGGTGTGATGGTACCTGCTGCTGTCACACAGTTGCACAGGGTGACTCATATGGCATATTACCTATCTGACTAACATTCAGCAGGGGTATGTGTGACATGTACTCATGGGTAGTCTTGCTTCTTAACACTGTGTGGTTTATTGCAGGGTATGTCTTATCTGTGGGTAGGAACTCTTACCTCCACATGTGCACTCTATTGCAGTGGCATGGATGACACACAGCAGACATTTAGGTTGTGGATGGTGTGAGGTGTTACTATGGTTGTTGGACATCTGTCATGGGTGTGACTTACATATGTAAATCTGGGAGTGGTAACCTCTATGTGGGTAGCATATGTGTACTCTGTAGTGTTGTCAGTCACTGTGCATTGGTAATGTGTTTGAGTGCATTGCCACAGTGTTGTACATGTCACTGTGTCCTTCTCCATATCTGTAGCTGTCATGTGAGGTCCATACCATGGCATCCATTATGTGGTGTGGAGGGGTACACCGACCTACATGTCCATAGCTGACACACCATGTCCGCTGACACATACCATGTGCAGGTATTCCAGGGATAGTGTGCCACTGTGAATATCATTGGGGCCTCTATTGTACACATTTATGACCCTGTTCACCCCTGACACATGCAGTGGTGGGCAACCAATCACATATCTGGTGGTTACTGGTGTAGGTGATCTGAAATGTGGTATGGTATTCCGGTTTTGACACTGGTGTTCACTCCATGCCTTTGTCACCAGGCACCTGTTGCAATACATCTGTACACATGTGCCGCACTCAGAATTTATATACATCTCTCTCTCTCTCTCTCTATATATATATATATATATATATATATATATATATATATATATATATATATGTATATAGATATATCTATATGTATATATATATATATATATATATATATATATATATATATATATATATATGTCCGTATACATATACACATATATATATTGATGTACATATATTGCTATAGATGTGGAGGGGGGGCACAGAGGGGTGTGAGTGACAGAGGGTGGGACAGGCTGTGTTGCAGGTCGTCATATACAGTCATACCTGTAGGTAGTCAGATCAGTCTGTCTATGTATATGTATCTACATATATCTATATCTGTATGTGTGCATTACATAGATATGTTTGTACAATATTCTATCTACATCTGTCTATGTATTCCTACATCTCTCTCTCTATGTATGTATACATATATATATATATATATATATATATATATATATATATATATATATATGCACACATACATATGTTGACATACATACGTATCCATATGTTAGACAGGTATATCAACATATTTGTCTACCATACTGTATACACACACTAACATACTGCTAAACATACATAACTGTGAAACCTACTTTGTACATGGCACTACAACCTACAATCAACCAACATTGATATGTGCACATAGATGCTCTCACATACAAATGTATGTACAGCCTTCACTGATAGTTGCTGTATGTCCCCTGCCCTTTACACATCTTCATATACATATGGATACAGACCAATGACACATATGGAGGGTTCACAGTATGTAGACCTTTATAGTATTACTTTACATTACCTGTGTTTGTCACAGCTGCTTGTGTTGCCATCTGGTTCTCTGTCCTGCTGCTCCACTTCCCAGTTGTCAGCTTTCAGGTAGCTGTTGCTGAACAATTTGTGTGTGTCTGCTTAATTGCAGTTTTCTCTGTCTCTGTCTCTGTCTGTCTCTCTCTGTCTCTCTCTCTCTCTGTGTCTGTCTCTCACGTCCTTCTCAGGGTGCAATGAAAGTATTGCATGTGTGGACTGGGAGTACAGCATACTTTTGTAAGTATCTGCATATGCCCATGTGATGGCCTCTGCACCAATTGTTAGCCAGCATTTGCTAATTGCATGCAGCCAGTTGTGTACTGATTGCAGTTCTCACTGTGATTTCAGAACAGTGCTATAAAAAGGTATGTGAGATAGGCGTAGCCCTTTCAGATTTTAAGGGCAGAGACCATGCTGTTATGCTGTGGACAATGTTTTGTGAGTGTAAAGGTTGGTATCTCTCTCATATTTCCAGGTGTGTTTTAGATTAACATTCCTCCATTCATTTCTCCAGTTTCCTGTACTAACTGTGTATGTACACTGACACCTACAACTACTACTACTGTTAATGTGTGTGTGTGTGTGCTTTCCTTTCACTTTTACTTGCACTTTGTTGCTAAGGCTTCAATAGTTGCTCTTTACAGTCACTACTTGTATGCCTGCTAGGTGTCTTGACTGTAGTGTGCTGCTGTAGCTTTCCTATTTTCCATGTACATTCACACCTTGGAATGCTTGCTATATCTGCTAGGGTGTTACAGCATGCAGTGTGGTCTGGCCATAGTGTGGGCCTTGACATCTATTAGGGTATTTGAGTATGCTGCTGAGCAGGCCCCAGAGACTTTCAGGTTCATCTGTTATGTGCCTCATGGAATGGTACATATCAGTGGGGTACACCCATTAAAATGTCTGGTATGCTGCAGTTGTGACTGTGGGTTAGCATGAGCATATGTATTACTACACTTTTTCTGCCATGCAAGTGATGAATACTTTCAGGACTCCATAGTTACCATTGCATGTGTTACACCTTTCTGCCTACTGTTTGTACATTTCACATGGGGTCTGTGGGGCATCCCTGTAAGTCATTCACTGTTGCTATGTCTAGGCTCTTAACTATTCAAATATGGTGATGTCAGACCCATCATGTGTACAGATATTTGCAGGTTGTCCATATTTCTGCCTCATATTTTGGTCAATATCTCATGCACACATTTTTCTGGCAAGTCACTCTGGGCTCAAGTCAGAATATGGTGACAAACATTCAAGTTTCAGACTGCATACCCTTCCAAACATCCCACAAAGTGCAGACCCTGTTACTCTCTGAACTGTCTGCGTTTGTTGTAACATTATTTGTAATGTGTCCGTGGTTTTGGGCCTTTGCTCCACATATTTTATTACTTGGTCCAGATGTGTTCCTGTAAGAGGTTGTGGGGTATGGGCAGTGCTTATCCTGCTGTGAGTATGTGTGTGGCTTGCAAGGTGCTATAGTGACATTATTACCTACTAGCTTCCAACTAGCATGGCTGTTTCTGTTCACACACTACTATTAAGGAAATCCACTAGTTTTGATAGTAATTCTAAATGGCATGCTTTGTGTACTACACATCTATATTCCCTTTACATTCATTCCTACTATTACATGATATATTTATTTTAGCACAATGTTCTTGTATAAGAGTCATGGCTTAGTGGTAAGTCATGCAGACTACTGTTTCCAAGGTCCTGGGTTCGGGACTCACAGTGGGATTTTATTTTGCTTTTGAACTGAGTAAAGGACCTGTCAATCAAAGTGACTAAGGCACTTTTAAGCAGTTGTAACTGGGTTAGCGCTGGTTTGCGCGGAGCTCACGCATGCGCACTGGCGGTTAGCTCTGCGCACACAAGCGCACACCCAATTACAACCGCTTAAACGTGCTTACTCTTGCGCACACCCTCGCTATTTTCTTTGAAAGAAAAGAAAATGGGGAGACAGGAAAGTGGTGAAAAAGGGGACACAAAGAGGTTAAGACAGTAGGGAAACAAGCTTGGGATGTGCAGGAGGGATGTAGGTAAGGCCCATAGCTGCCCATTTCTTCATCAGCAACAGCTGTGCATATGTATGTAATTTGGTGTGACATTTGAAACCTTCCACCCCTGAGAGAGGTGTCAGGACAACAATAATACTTGTTGCACAGCCAATTGTAATTGATAGGTTCCATGTCCAGTAGACATGTGTGCGGAATGGGCAGCTATGTATGGGGCGTAATTTTTTTGTGGGTACAGGGTGCCCTTATTTTTTTATTTTTTTTTTTTCAGGTGAGAGTGGTATGTCAGGTGAAGGAAGTCGGTACAGCTGGGGAGGTAGGTTGGGTAGGTAAACAGACAAGACAAAAAAGACGCATACAGGGGCGGTGTATGACATGTGTGGGAGGGTTACGCAATTGACGGGTACGGAGGTTTGGATATCCAGAGCCCATGAGCCCACAGATGGCAACAGTGGAACTGATATCCCCACCCATAGGCAGTTGCCACTGTTCCTTCACTGCCCAGGACGGGGCTGTGCTGGGGGCTGTGTAGGCGGGGCAACAGGCATGCCTGTTAGTTGTGCCACCCATGCCTCGAGCTGGCGTAGGGGCTCGAGAACAGAGTCCTGAATCTCCCTACGCACCACAGTCCGGACGCTATGGAGGGTGAGTGGTGGTTCTCCTTCGGCCACACTTGCAGAGGGGGGGGCGAGCCCCACCCCCTTCAGCGCTTCCACCCGCAGGTGGCACAGGGCCACCGGAGGAGGGTCCAGACTTGGTACTAGTGCCAGGTGCACTCGCCAGCTGAGGTGGGAGAGGTGGGTCCGCTGGAACCCGCCTTCCCTGTCGTACTATGTTTTGCATTATGTCATGACAGTTTGGGTTAGTGACATATAATACCATTCACAATTAGTTGTAACAGCATGCATTAGTATTCCCATTAACCAAACACCCAGATATTCACACCATTGAACAGCATGCATAACACATGCATAATTTAAACAGAAATACACAGTCCAACAACATGCAGGGTTAATTGATGGCAACAGGCCATCAGGTGTGGATGTATGAACAGGACAGATGCATCAACAGACATGCAAATATATATGACCCAACAGGACAAACGTCCAGGGGTGTTAATTGTGATTGCACATACCATTTTCACGTGGAATGGGTTATATGTGGTTATAGGGTGGGGTGAAGAAAGTAATATTAACACCTTCGAATAACAATACATATGCTGTACATTTCTAATAGCTACAGTTATATACACACTACTGTTCTAACTACAGTTTCCTATATGATAACTATTTCAACTTGTTGATAGGACTGTTACTGCAACATCAATATACATTTTATGGTTCTTCATACACATTCATATCTAGCTTTGTTCAGCTACATCATCCTGCTACATTTGCTTTATATAGCTGTAGACAAGCGTGGATGTTTGGTATATCAGACAAACATCCTATCTGCATATTGCAGACTGAGAGCAACATATCCAGATTTTGGGATACACATTCCAGATGCAGCAACACTTTGAACAGATTTTGCTGTTTGGTTTTGAATCTCACATGCATTTCATTCTGTCTTGACTGCAGTATACTTTATTCAGGGGTTATTACTACTGTATTGCTGGATTCATGACACTTTCTCACACTCTCTCACTTGCTTTCATTTTACTATTCAGGATGGTACTTCTAGGCTTTATTGACATGTTTTACCAGTAGTTATTACAATCCTTTCCAGCAGTCTCACTTCTGTCATGTTTCAGTATTTCCACAGGGATATATTTCACACATGTGATTTCATCATCTTCTGCAGCTATACTTTTCAGCCTGCTGCAGGTTGTGTACTATTTTCTTACAGGCAGGGCATTTTTATTTCAGAATATATGTCGGACAGTTTCATGTTTAGGTTACACTTACAGGCTGACACACACTTTTGTAATCAAGCAATACTTGCATACACTTTCACACTGTTACTTGCAGATTTTATTCCTTACTGACTACACTGCACTCTTTTGCTGACTGTCATACTTTTATATTTCTTTACAGTTACTGGTAGTGGATTACTGACCTGCCTGGTGGCGCAACCGCACCAGCCTATCGCCATAGGCTCTGCGGTTCGCAGAACGGACACCTGCAGCTGTAATATAAATGAAGCAATATTGGAATACACATCTCCATAATATCAGCTAGTTTAATTTCTTACATACATAATTAAATGTTACTTACTCAGTAGTGGGGTGTTGGGTGTTTGCCGGGCCTCCTGGATCCAAAGGTTCAGTTGGTCCTGCTTGCTTCTCTTCAGATCCGCATGGTGGTGACGGACCTGCTCACCAGTCCTTGGAATCCCTGTGGCACTGGTGAGATCATGAGCCAACCGGTCCCACGCCTCAGCTCTGTATGCTCCCCAGAGGACCTGGCCCTGCATGAGTTGGGCCTCATGATTATGGACTAGGAGCCAGACCATGTGTCTGGACTCCTCAACACCCCACCTCTGTGCTCGAAAGCGACTACCCTCTCCTACTCCTTTCATTCTGCCTGCAGGTCAGTTCTACAATCGTTTATGCTGTGTATTCCCGCCTATGGGGCTTATATAGTCCGTTTTTCCCGCACATATCTGTGATTGGCCATTTTGGAATTGTATCAACTTCAGTAAACCTGCATTGTCATGCTCTAGTTTGTATTCATTCCTATATATTAGCTATTATTGCATTTACAGGCACTGTTGTCATGGCTTAGTGGATCTGTACCTTGACTATGGTGTAAAGTATCCTGGGTTCGAACCTGGCCACTGCTTTTTATTTTTCATGACTGTCTAGACATGCTGAGGGGTGTGTCTGTGTAAAGGCAGTTTTGATACGGCTTGCTCAACGTTGCCCATCGGTTAGCTTGTTTGCGCGGTGCGCAGCTCCGCGCAAACGGGGTACGCTGGTTTATGCCTCATTTGGCTATCGGCACGCATATTACGCTCAGCTCAGTTAGGGGCACATAGATTTAGCATGTTAAACCACTGCTCAGCTACGGGCACTCATTTTGCACCAGTTAAACCACTGCTCATCTACGGGCAGATGCACTCACCCTGTTAAACTGTAGCTCATCTATGGGCACATCTGGCATTTTGATTCTTTTGTTACCTCACATTTCTTCAATATAAATGGGCTATTTCATTACATTTTACATATATTGGGGTTTTATGTGTACATATTTGTCAGGGACTTGTTTCCTGCTTATTTTGAAAAAAAAAAAATTGGTGTTGTGGGGGCTCGAACCATGAATGCCTGCTCTTCAGCCAACATCTCTACCGCTACGCTATTGCTTCCTGGCTTATTTTGCATATTTAGTTCTTATATGCTTTCCCACTGACTGCTAACTGTAGCTGCGCTACGGGCACGCCAGCAAACGAGCGCACTCACGGTTAAACATCTTTACAATTTAAATAAATATATAACATGTTCATTTATATATATTTTATGTTCTTAGTCTGTGGGGGCATGTGTTGTGTTGTGTTTATTCACATTTCCGTGGACTCTGTTGTGGGTGTTTACTTTGGGCACTTTTACACTTCTGGGGGCGTGTCCGCTTGCAGGGCTCAGCCTACGGACACGCCCCCTACTGTCTTACACGGACCGTGTTAGACTTAGGTGTGATTCAGCATGCTCTCATGAATATGCAAAGCATGCTGACATCACTCCGTTTAACTGCAGCCTCCATGTAAGAGTTATAACTCTTACACGGAGGCTTTGTGAATCCTTGCCTATATCTCAATAAACACTGGCTATGCTCCTGTACTAACCCTGACTAACTTTTCTCCTGTTACTACTTTTCTTTCTAAACTATACCCTCCATTATCTTCCCTTCATAGTCTCACCATTTTATATTATTGCATGCAAATTTGCATATATGTAATAACTATGACTATTATAATTTGAAAAAAAAAATTTTGTAACGCTTCCTGTTTTTATAATATATGTCACAACTTTTAGTTTAATTGTATAAGTTTTTACTTGGAGCTTTTCTTCCCAGGCCTCTACTGAAAATGGACATGTATCCAGCTAGACTAGCCCGGTCAACAAATGTAAAATAAAATAAATAAAATAAATAAATAAATGCACTGTTATTGTACGTTTATTTAGAAAACTGTACTATGTTCATCAGTAGATCACTGTTGCAGTACCCAACACTATAAGGGATGAATAACAGAGCTTAGAGGGAAATGGAGGAGGTATATGCATCATAGTACATGAGCTCTTAGAGAATCCAGCTTGCTCTGCTTGGTAAATGTGTGCATATAAGACCAAGGGGGTTTCTATTGGAACATCGAATTTCCAATTGCTTGAATCACTAAAGGTCAGCCTTTAATGATTGAACAATTGGAAATTCTAATGCTTTAAAATGAACATTAAAAAAAAAGAAAAAAAAAAAAGAAAAAGCAAAGGGTGTAGGCAGGGGGGCATACCCTGCGCTACTTAAATATACCAACTCCAAGATCACGCTACCGTGTAGGAAAGGGAAATCTTCCATTTCCGCACCATAGTGCATTAAAATGTGATCTTGGAGTTGGTATATTTAAGTAGCAAGGGGTGTGGAGGGTGCAGGGGGACTTGTCCCCCTGCTTTAACCCATCAGGGTACATTGTCTTTGTTTTTGTTTTTTTTTTTTTGAATTTCAAAGTTACAGAACTTTGATCATATGATGTCGACCATATGGTATTCGAAGTTCCATAATTTCGATTTTCTAATAGGTAACTGACCAAGGTGTTGCTTCTAGAACATTTATAGAGCCCGCCCCTTTCCAAAAAGCTACAGAAACAGCCAATGTCCTTGAAGAGTGAGCCCTGGCTTTGTCTGGAAATGTCTTGTTATAGTGTGAATAACAAAAAGCAATAGCTTGAGGCAACTATTAAAAAACTGTGTATTTTGACACTGATTTTCCCTTCTTATTACTTTCATAGGAGATAAACAGTTGATTAAAATTCCTAAATAATTTTGTTCTGCTAATACAGTTTCTGAGTTGCCTGTGGACATCCAATTTGTATATAATTCATTTTCCCTTAATTTTTAGTAATGAAAGGAAAACGGGAGAAAGCTTAGCTTAGTGTAATCTCGGGAACCACATTAGGCATAAAGAAAGGACTGGTTCTTAAAGTTACCCTGTCTTTGTGAAAGATGATGTAGGTTTGAATCACAATAAGATGCTTGTGGTACTCTTATTGTAGAAGTCAGAGCAATGAGTAATGCTAATTTCAATGATAAGAGCGGGTTCAAAAGGAAAAAGTGTAAGTTACTCCAGTACAAAATTAAGATCCTAAGCAGGAGCCACATCTTTTAGCTGAATATATGCGACTCCCCTTTTAAAAACTGTTCAGCTTGAGGTAAGGTAGAAGGGGGGGTCCACAAGAAGGCAAGAAGAAATGGCTGAAAGATGAATCTTCATAGAAGAACAAGCAAGGTCAGAGGATAGTAACTCACACAAATACTGCAAAACCAAAGGTATCTGAGCCTTAAAAGTATCTTGGTAATTCTTGGTTTGTTACCAACTAGATAATTGTTTCCCCTTAGCCATGTATGATTTTCTAGTAGTAGGTTTATTTGCCTTCTTTAGTACCTGCTGCACATCTTAAAAAAAAAGTTCCTAAAAGGTATCAAAATTCTATCATCCAGGCAGTGAGTTGAAGAAATTGGCACTTGGGGTCTACCAAACAACTCCTGCCCTGTGTGTGTAAGACTATTCTGTGAGAAAGCATATGGTAATTGCTGTTTACCTTTTTCTAAAGGAAGGAGAACAGCTGTTGCATAGGCCAAAAGAAGGTTGCCACATTTATCCTGGGAGAGTCATTCTAGATCTTTAAAAGAGCCCTAGTTAACAGAGAACCCTGGTTAATACAGGAAAGGCTGTAAAGGCATCAGAGAAACCTCATTAACAGAGGAAAGTGTGGAAAGGCATACAAAAATATCTGCGACCATGGGCATGAAAATGCATCTGTCTTCTAGGCCTTTGTGCAGGAGTCACCCTATCAACACTGTTCATCCGCTTCCATATAGGTTTTGTGCCAAGTGAATGGAGAACAGCTGAGTCATTCCCCTACATAAAGGAGAACCTTCCTCAGACCCAGGCAATTACAGACCAATAAGTCCGACCAGCCTCATATATAAAGCCATGGAGAGACTTATCATGGAACTAATCAATAAGAAATTCCAAACACTGGACCTGCATCAGTTTGGATTCATTAAGGGCAGGTCATACTTACTTAGCCTGGTAGACTTTTTTGAAAAGGTTATGAAAGCAATGGATAAAGATAAAACTGTACACA
This sequence comes from Protopterus annectens, assembly GCF_019279795.1. NCBI lineage: Eukaryota > Metazoa > Chordata > Ceratodontiformes > Protopteridae > Protopterus > Protopterus annectens. The sequence goes on along the minus strand of NC_056748.1, from coordinate 981,129,293 downwards.
CCACATACCTGGACCAGGCCACAACCTTTGACACAATTCTCTAGTCAGGCATAGTAGAAAAGCTAAATAAACTGGGAATAAACTCCTAATTTACCTGCTGGATTGCCAACTGCCTCACAGATAGAACACTGGAAATCAACATAAGGGAAGTTACCACCACAAAGAGACCAGTCACCAGTGTAGTCCCCCAGGATTCTGTGGTGGAACCTCTCCCATTTGGCATTTATTTCTCTGAAGTAAAAGCTAATGTCAAAGGTCTCTGGCTGATTAAATTTGCAGATGACTGCAAGCTAAGATCAGTCATTGAACCCCCAAATAACAGCCATTCTGCAGGAATATATGTCCCAAATAAATAACTAGTGCCAAAATCATGGATGAAAACTAAATGCCAAAAATGCATTATTGCATTTTTTGGGAGGTAATTTACCCCAGAGAACTACCACATTGACAATATGCTCCTAAGAGTTGATAAGAGTTGACCCAATTGTTCAGGATTTGAGAACTTATCTGGAGAGTGATCTAACTTTCAACCAGCATGTGCTCATTGTCTTAAGAAAGCCCTATATTGCACAGCTTCTTAACAAAGAGATTGTGTCTAGATCTAGGGATATAATTCTCTACCCTTTACTCAGCCTTCATTAGACCTAGCATTGAGTATAATGCCCCTTTGGCAGGTATCTGTCCAGAGACATGCAACAACTAGGGCTCTGATTCATAATCGATGGATTTGCTGCACATCATAAAGTCAAATGACATCAGAAATACTCAGTCTAGGGATTTAAACTTCTTTTGCATCATCAACAAAATGGTTTGGAGGGAGATGTTTATCTCCCAGAAGATTCAGCTGCTCTGGCCTCCAACACCTGTCCTATGCAGACAGGCTCAAATCACTATCAGTCTTGTTGGTATCGTACAGGTTTCTCAGAGGTGATCTTTGTCTCGCCTACAAGGCAATCTGGGACCCTGCCCTACTAGAGATGCTCCATATCTATGTCTAACTCCTCATGCATTACCCACTTGAAAGGCCTGAATCTAATATGTGACATCAACAAAACCTGCTGGAAAGACAGGTTTGTCTCCCAGAGGCTGCCCCATCTCTGGAATAGACTTCCCATACATGTCAAACAGAGTATCTCACTGACCCTCTTCAAGCGCATCCTTGATGAGTGGATGGGAAACCACACATTTTTCCCAGGAGTTCCACCTGTGTCCCTCATTGACAGGGGTGACACTTGCTGACTGAGGTTTCATTTTGGGGATAAACTCTTGGCTAGGCTTGTAAAGGGCCCCATGGCCATTAGCCTAGTAACCTCCTATGGTTCTATATTCCTATGATCCTATGGAAAAAATTCCCCATCCACATTAAAACAAAGCTTATCCATGTCCATGTCCAAGCACAGCTTGGATTTGTGGATGGGAAATAGAAAAGTTACCCCAAGACTGCCCCCTGTAGTTCTACTAATGGACAGAGAGGCAGATCCTAAATGCTTTATTCCATGCTTCGGTCCACTGAAATTATCTATGGTGTGATCTCAGTTATTCTCATTAGAGGTAATATGTAATTATAGACCATGGGATGGGTGAGGCCAATCTTACACCAAATGGGTTAGGTTAATTCAAACAACAAAAGGGAAACTGACTAGGTTTAAAATGGTCTGCAAGGGCAACTAGCCTAGTGTTTACCTATTAACCTAGAGCAGTATTTATTTAACATATGTTGTGAGTGGAGGTAACTAGATCTTCTTGAGGAGTTCCCCTCAGCTGGATCAATTTATGTAAGATCCCTGGATGCAATTTCCATTCATGAGGGTCTGTCCTGGTCCTGTTCAGTTTGGCAACTACAACATTTTGCTCTAATGGGATGTAAGTAGTCTGAAGAGTCAGATTGTGCTGAGTTGTTAGCTCCAATGTTACCATAGCTAGTCTGCAAAGGGAGTAGGATCTGGTTGCCCCTGTTTGTTTATGCAACATATCGCTGTGGTGTTATCTGTGATTACTGGTAAAAGGACTGGAATCCCAAAGATGGTTTTGAGCTTTGAGATCATTTATTAGTGTAATCTTTTCTGTCATATTTATGCATTTCAATTTGTCCAGTTTCTTCCACAGACCTTGGCCATTCACACCATTTGATATATCTCTCCAAGCAAAGTCTGAGGCATCTATGGTTCAAAACTGAGTAGGAGCTTGAAGAAAAGAAGACATGGGTTGGGAGACATCTGATTAATCTATCGGAGTATGTCACTTTTTACAAACCTCAACACTAGTAACTGAAGTTATAGAAGTTGCTGGTGTTGGGTCCAATCTAATTTGATGAACCAATGAATTTTCCTCATGTAAAGTCCGGCTAAATGAATCAAGAGAATTGTTGACATCATGGATCCGACAGTCCTGAGGTATTTCCTGGCAGATGCTAGAATCTGGTTGGAAAATGTCAGAAACTTTTTTATTTTAAAATTCCATTTTATCCTGAGTAAGAAAAACATGAGAGATGTGTCTAGAAAACAACCCAGAAATATTCTGAGATGGAATGAGAGATACTTTTTCCATGTCCACCTGAAATTCCAGAGAAAAAGTTTTTCTACCCAAGCCAGAGATTCTTGACAACTTTAGAAAGAGTCTGTAAAAATAAGGCAGTCATATAAATAAGGAAAGATGTGAATGCCTGCAACCTACAAAGGGCTGTTACAGGAGACAGGCACTTTGTAAACATTGTTGGAGCCTTTGACCTCTCAAAGAGTAAAGAAGATTATTGAAAATGTAAAGCAGAATCAGGAAACATAAAGGCATCTTTGAGAACTTGAATGTGACGCTAAGCAACTTTAAAATCTAGAGTTACTAGAAAACTTGAGACGTGGGATGAGAAGTAACAGAGGCTGTAGAGAGAGCATTTTGAATTTTGGGATTTTGATGTGAAGGTTTAGAAAAGAAATGTCCAGGACAGGTCTTCAGGTTCTTTCTTTCTTTAGCACCAGAAAGATTCTTAAATAAAACTTTTTCTTCTATGATTTGGAAAACATTATATAGCCCCCCCCCCCAAGATAGCATTTAATCTGGAAAACAGGAAGGTTTGATTGACTGGATGTAAATCAATCCATTGAAATGGAGGATGGGAGTTTCAATGCCTGTTGTAGCCTTTTTGAATGAACCCAAGTGTCTGAAGTTATTTGGTATCATAGATGGAAGTGAAGACCTAGACTTTGGGAAAGTTTTCTAGGAATGCCAGGATGGGGAGGGAGAAAACATGATGGGGCATATAGCCAACCTAAAATTTTTATAATTGTCTCTGGTTTTGGGAGGATTGTCTCTTCTTTTTTGAACTTCCCATCATTTGCTCTCTCAATTTTGTCTGCCTATGCCTTGCTGGGATTTTTACTTCTGTTTCTTATAAAAGGAACCTGAAAGTTTCTATTATATTATAAAAATTATGTCTATGTCATAAAACCGAAAACGCAAACTCTCGAATGCTCACATGAGCGAATAATCAAAAACTCGAAATTGGCACTGTGGGGGCTGTGCCCCCCACCCCTGCTAAATATATATTCCTACTCTGAGATCGCACTACAGTGAGGAAAGGGCAAATATTCCGATCTTAACTGTACTGCGATCCCAAAATACCAATTTCAAGTTTCTGATTATTCGCTCATGTGAGTGTTCGAGACTTTGCATTTTCGTTGTTCTAAAGTAGACCCAAAAAATCTGGGTAATTCCCTGAATTAAATTTCTCATTTCATCAAATCTTTTAAAGACCTCAGCAGAGGACGGTCCTCTTCTTTATCTGTGGAGCATTCAAGAGCTCAGCTTTGACATCATCTGGTAAATTCTGAGAATGTAGCCAGGCAAATCTCATCACTGAACTGGTGGCTGCTGCTCTAGAAATAGCATTAGAGAGATTTTAGCTACTGGAGACAGGGATGAGGTTAAATAATTCAGACATGTCAATCTCTGAAAAAGGAAGGTCAGCAGTTAACTTTAATATCATTGTCAAAGGAAGTCTGCAGAAACTTAGACATGTGAGCCTGACAACAGTCTATCCTGAAGGCTTAAGGTGGAAGAAGTATTAACTTTCTCCCCAAACCTAACAAAGGCTTTTCCACCCTTGTCAAAAGGAGTAGGGTTAGCTGCCATAATGTGCTTGGCAGAAGATAATTTTGTCAGAGAAATTATAGAAAGACCCGATTTAAGGACTGGAAAGAGAAATTTATAAGTCTGGGGAATCATATATTTAATTTATCAGATTTTCTGGGGCAGGTGCCTGAACGTCAGACAAACTGCTGGCTGCAAGGAAAGCATAGTTAAGGCTGACAAAACAGAAGGAACATCTACAGGTTAAGTGAAATCCACCCGTTGTAAATCATTATATCTTTTCAGAGACTCCAGTATTTCTTTTTGTTCCCACTGAAATAATTCCATCATTCTGGTAACAGGATAAGAAAACAGCAACTCTTCAGGTGGGGGATCAGAAAAAAGAAATTACAGATTCTGCGGAGCAGAAATCTGCAAAACAATGTCTAAGTCTAATTTCTGTCCATCAAACTGTGAATCAGAATCTGAGCAAGAGAGGAAAATCTTTTCCTTTTGAAATGCAGGGAAGACCCAGAATGTAATGCCTAAAAGGCTTTAAATAAACCTTTAGCAAAACCCAGCCAACCCTCTTTGTCTGCTTTAGGAGGCAAGGACATGGGTGAGAAAAAAGCCTAGGTTTTATGGTTCCTTTTCATTGGAGAAATTACTGAAAAAGAAAGTTATGTTCCCATGGGAATCAAGCTCATCAGTGCAGCTCCACAAAGGAACAACTCTGTTCCTTGCTCAAACAGGACTTTATCCTTAGTGGGTTCCCAAGGAGCAGCACCACAGAGACTAAGAGAAAACGATGAGCAGTCTGAAGAACTCATTTTGGTCACAGGAAAGTCACTCACCAGAGGCTGAGGCAATGAGGAAGCTCAAGTCAAGGCCAAAGTCTCCTGTCCATCTTTTTTCTTCTTGAGGATCAGGGAGAGAAAGTCTGAAGAGCTCTGACACCAATACATCTCTGTACCAAATAAGTATGTGACAAGTGGATCGCAGAGCCTAGGTAACTTAGGTCTAATTTAAAATTGGGAGGTTCTTTCTCCGGTTTTCTATCTATAACTACACCCCTGCCGCCGCCCCCCCCCCCACACTGCTTAACCCAATGAGCTTTCTGCTGAACCTACTTATCATGATCCTCAAATACAGGATGTTAGCTCTGCACAGATTTCTGAAAGTAGAACCACAAGAGCAAGAACCTCCCAATGAACACTGGGCAACACATAGAAGGAGGACATGCATGCCTGAAGACGGGAGAATCCTGAAATGCAGAACCAGTTCCAGGGGCCACAAGAGTATTGAGAAAACCACCCAACAGCAATAATCATGAGCAAGTCAGGCCTCTGTGGCTCAATACGGGAAAATTTACTACACATTGTAATTATTTAAATATTTTTACTTATGCTTAGATTTTCTAAACTTTTATGATCTAATTACAATTTTTTTGGAATTTTGTCTAACAAAACAAGGCAAGTAGTGTGAAACTATTGAGAACACCACCCTACATGATGACCCCACAATTGATAAATAAATCCTTATTCTGAAATTGTTGGACTGTTTTTGGTGGCTGCTTTATTTAGTAGTAAATGTCTTACCAGTTCAAGCTCATAATATGTTCATTTACATTTTATTTATGAGGACATCTGGAAAGTGGACCTCAGTGGGTCAACATCTATCTGAAAAACTCTAGTTGAACCCCCAACAATGGAGAGAAATCAAAGCACATGTGGAGAAGTCCATAATAATTATTGCTCACCACCATGGCCCACATTATATTTGCTGGATCTCTCATTACAAAGGAAATGTATTGTATTTAGGCAGTCTGTAGTTCACTAATCAAACTCAAATTTTTTTCTCACCTAAGTTTAGGGTATTTAGCATTGGGTATGGGCAATTGTATCTGTTTAATTTATCATAGGATTGGGCAAGCACTGGATTTAAGGAGCTTATTGGCCTTAGACAATAACCAAGTGCAAGGCAGGTATACCTTTCTGGAGAGATGATCACTACCTGGCATTTTTCAAACATGTGAAATGTCTAAAATGGGAAAGGAAAGGCTAAGTGAAGAGCCCTCACCTACAGATGGAGGGCATTCACACAGATCTGAAAACACTTCTAAGTAGGTACCTTTATTTCTGTCTTTTTACATTTTATTTTTACAAAATCCTACATATTTGTATGGCCTTTTTATATCTGATGTAATCTCTTTACATGATTGATATTACAATTAATAATGGCAGTCTGAATGTGGATCTGAGAATACTGCATAATGTAAATGCAGTGAACATTCCCTGTAAAAGCAGGAAGTCTATACACACAGTTCAATATCACAAACAATATAAGTTAGCCAGATGAACAACCCACAACAGGTTTTGATCTCCTTCATAAGTGGGATGTTTTAAAACAACATACAATGGGGAATCCCTCACTTTCTTTGTATAAATGAGAATTTTGTATCTCACAGCAAATGTTACTATAAATAATAGGTGCACAGTATATCCATCTCTCTATCTATCTATCCATCTATCTATCTATCTATCTATCTATCTATCTATTGATATAAATATAGGTCTACTTTACTTTATCGAATTACTACAACACAAACTGAAATCAGTGAGACAAGAACATCAAAATGGTTACAAGAACGAGACTGCACAAGATCAGAATTTAGAAGATTGAACTAGGTGTATATTTTGAATGGAGATCCTGGTACACTCAGAATTGGGAAATCTGCCCTTATCCTCATGTTAGTGCGATCGCAGAGTTGGTATATATAATTTGCAGGGGGTGTGGGGGGGGGGTGCAGGTGGACTTTCCCCCAAAAAAATGTAAAACAAAATTACTCATACCTGCAAATTATACGTACCAACTCCGAGATCGCACTACTTTGAAGATAAGAGTAGATTTCCTGATCCTTACTGCACCCTCGATCTTCATTTAAAAAAAAAATTGCAAGGTCTGCTATCAACCAACCTTGCAGATTACACCACTGCTCTGCTTTGCACCAACTTAATTGGATCGAAATACCCAACCTCTTATTGCCCATTCCATCAGTCACCAACCAGATATCTGCCCTGCATTGAAAAAAATGCAGAACCCTATGATCCTCTGACAAACTACTACTAAAAGTTACTAAGTCCAACAACAATTTTTGGGGATTTTATGTTCTCTTACCAAATATCTAAGTACTGGAATTCCATCCCTCAACACATATTAAATACAACCAACATATAGAAATTTAAACCACTCCTCAGGGAACATCTTACCAACAAGTGGCTTTCCCCCTGCACAACTCCAGGCTGACCATACTATGCTTTTCTCTTCTACTTTCCATACTATGCCTTCTATTTCAGTTCCCAATATCTACCTCTGCTAACTGCCTCCTATCTCCCATTTTTTATACATCATGATTACAAAGTACACTGTGGATTAGATATGTTTATGTTTGCTTTTGTTCCTGCACAACTCCAGGCTGACCATACTATGCTTTCACTCCTACTTTCCATACAGTGCCTTCTATCTCAGTTCTCAGTATCTACTTCTAATTAACACCTCCTAGCTCCTATTTTCTGTACATCATATACTGTTGATTAGCTCTGTCCTTGTTCAGCCAAAATCCACTGCTATATATTGTCTCTCTCATTTTCCACTCATGTCCTACTTGTTGACCTGTTTTTGAGGGTTGTTAATTTTTTTCATTGAGCCATTTGTTCACAATATGTTAATCTGAACTTCTGTTGTAAATGTTATATTTTTGTAGTGGAACTTTTCTCCTGGGCCGCCACTAAAAATGGGATTCTGGCCCAATCGGACTTTCCTGGTAAACAAATGTAAAATAAAATAAATAAATAACATTACTTACATTTTTAAAGGTAGAAACAGCCTCTCATATTACATGTAATACAAGCAGGCTAATAAAGTCTGGTGATAGCCTCATCAAAGCAGGCATTTTCAATTATTAAATTGTAAACCATTCTACAAACCACTGTATTAGATGGACATGATGAAGCTCAGGCAAAAGGGTTTTCTTAAATATAGTTCTACAGTAGTAGCTCATGGTGTGTTGTCATCTTTTGTTTGTTAAAAATAAAAACCTTTTAACTACGGATGAGGTTCCTCAGGCTGTTGAACTGGTAAACCCTCATGGGTCTTTCAGGAATATTCAGTTTAGCGGCTAATCTGTTAGCTTTGGGATTGATTGCATCTTGTTTTTCCATCTCTCAGATTTTCCTTCTGTTAGCTCCACTGGAACCTCCCACCATTGTCTGTACCTGCCTTAAAATAATTGACCTGTTGAATGTAATGTATTTTTACAAAAACACTCATACATCTACCTACTTAATTGAATAAACTATTTGAAACTTCAACAAAGCATCTTTATTCCTCCCACAGGGAGGGTATCAGATCTCCTAGATCTCCTAGATCTGATAGCTAAAGTGATTCTATCTGGACTAATACTCTGTACTCTCTTTCTCAATACTAAAGACTGGAGAGTGTGTGGAGGCTGGAACATGAGCACTCCCGTTCAAACACAAGGATGGAGCTGCAGTTGCCTCCTACCCTAAGGATAGATTCAAAGCAGTTAAATTCTCAAACTTGGTCAACTCCAGGCCAGCTGTAAAACAAATAGCCACACCCCAAGGACAAATTCAAAGCAGGAAGCCAAGAAGAATAATATAGAAACCTAAACCAGATCCTGTGTTCTCATCCAACTATCTTGTAGCAACAAATGTTAGGCCAACTGTACAGAGCAGATCAGATACAATGCCTGCTTTTTTTCTTGAACAATCTGTCATCTGAGGATACGGGCCCTGTTTATTAACTGGAAAGGTAAGTCTAATATCCAAGATTCTGGCACAATACAAGGGGCACTCTAATCATTCTCTTACTTAGCACGAGGGCAGTGCTGAATGGCCCTAATCCCCATGAGGCAGCAGTCACTAGAAAACCAACATGAAGCCTTCATCCACCCTGTGGTCCCTTGTCACTCCAGGTCTCTTCTTCCACCCTGTGGCTCCTTGCCACTCCAGGTCTCCAACATATGAGAAAAACAAGTGGATTAAGAGGCAATGAAATAAATGATTGAAGAGCCAGTAGTAGGTCTCTGCTATGAAACTCTATCTGCCTGCCCAGTCAGCATCCACAAATTCGACTCTGTACACATATAGTGTAAGGAAAAAAGTAGGCAATAATAAAATAGTGCTCAATACATAAAACAAAAGTCAAGGAAGTAAGTACTATTGCTATAAGAATGCCTGATAATTACTACTGATACTTATCTGCAAATATAGCAAGGTAAGAAAATGTCATACTCAAAGGTTCAGATGCTAAAAACTTGCTCTTGGTATAAGTGATTTCCTCCAGTGTAAATCCTATTTATAAACAAATAAGACCTACACTGGAGTAAGTCACTTACACTCAGAGAATATCTTATAGATCTGTCCCAGAGAGTCAAAAACTTTATAAAGCACATCAAACTTTATCAAATAACTCCATAATCCTGCTTAAAAAATGAACTGAGTTTCAATTAAAAAATATCTGGCACTTAGTCTTCAAAGCTTACAAAGATGGCAAAAAATGAATCATACTTACATGAGCAATAATAAAGCCAATGTCAGGGAAAAACACAGACTTATAGTGAACTCCAGTCAGACTCTTAGTTGATACAGATACTAATCAATTTTCAAAAATAAGTACCAGAAGTGACAAATACTGCAGTTATTTGAGAGCTGCTTTAAAAAACAACTATACTATAAGATATGTCCTACAACTATGGGAGTAACCAAGCATCCCCTGTGGTCATGGAGTAAAACATATAGTAAAGGGAAAGGAGAAAATGTCAAAATCCTCTTGTACATGTGCACATATACCTTTAAGAAGCTATCCAAGGGCTTGCACTAGAGTATAAATGCTGAGCATGTGTGACCCTGACTGCCATTTTGTAGTTAGCTGTTGAGATGTGAACATGTATGTATGTAAGCTTTTTTAGTTTGTTCGTATTTAAAGATGTTGCTATCCATCCTGATGGATTTGTATATAAAGCATCTGTACGAAACCCCAAACCTTATTATTTGTAATAGAGACGAATGAGCGATATGGTGTCAGAAGTGGCATGTCTAAAGGACGTGGTACCAGAAGTAGTATATCTAAAAGCACCTGAATTCAGAACTGGCATACCAAAGGGGCATGAAGTTTAAAATGGCTTGGTGAAAACAATGTAAGGCACTTATCCATATGCTGTGAACCATCAGTGAACAGTGAACCATCCCAAAACTGTGCATACTTCATAAAACAGGTCAGAAACTAATTTCAGGTATAAATCTTGCTCAGCACTATTTCTTATTTGCATAATATGCAACGAGGCATACAGAACACTTTAAATATTTTTTGCATGAATAAATATGTACGGTATTGATAAAAATCTTTGAATTACTACAGAAAATGTTTGAAATAAAGTCTGATTGCTTAATATGAATAAAATAAAGGGAAACAACCACATTTTTCCACAAAGCATATGTATTTTCGTATGAAGCAAAGATTACCGAGTTTTTAGACGTGTATAAACTGTTTGCATGTTTGTGCAGTTTTATAGTAAAGCTATTTCACAAATTAAAGCCATTACAAGGCATAAAATACAGTCATTACAAGGCATATTTTACAAAGTAAAGTATTTTGAAGAGTTTATCGTGCATTTGGATGTTGTTACAAGTTCACAGAACAGGTTAATTGTATATAATTACAAGGGCCATATTTTATGTGTGTTTTGCATACTTTGTGGGCATGGCAGAAGGATTTTGAAAATCCAGTGCACTTTTGTTTGACAGTAATACTGCTGAAAATAGGAGAGTGTTTGAGCAGGAGTACGATATTTTCATACAGGCTGCATTTTCTGATAAAGATGACCATACAGGCATTTATTCTACTTAATGTAGCTGGGTCAGAAGCTATAGAAAGAGAATGCTCATTTGTGTATGCACCTGCTATTTATGCTGGAGAGGGGGAAAACTGTCATATTGTTGTACAGACTGAGTCAAGGGAGGACCCAGAGTGCTTAAAATGTAAATCTAGAAAAATGTGTAACCCCCAGACAAATGTTACAATGTAAAGGCACTTATTTTACACAAGGGATCAAAAGTCTGGTGAAACTTTTGCAGCATATATAACTGACCTGAAAGATAAAGCTAAAACATACAGATTTGGTGACTTAAGGGATGAGTTGATAAAAGACAGACTGGTGTGGTGTAAAAGATGATGACATCATCAAAAGATTTTGCTTCATGACAGTGATTTAACTTTGAGTAAGGTCTTTGAGATTTGTCAAATATACAAGCTCACAGAAAAGCACACAAGTATGCTTATAAATGAAAGCAGCTCTAAAAGGCACAGTGATAAAGCTTATGTTGATAGTATGCAGTTTGTAGTTAAAAGAAACAGGCCCAAGCACATTGCAGCTGTAACCCCTGTAGCACTCACTGGTAAACCCCAGACATTTCTAGGACACTCCAGACTTTGCACAGTCTCAGTGAAGCATAAAAGTGAGTCAGCAAACTCAAAAGGATTCCTGGTTGCCACCACTCCTAATGCACCAAATTTCATTGTCAACTGTCGTAACTGTGGCAGTAATCATGAATCTAAAAGGGAAAAGTATTTAGCTTTTGGTCAACAATGACACAAATGTAATAAATGGAATAATTTCAAAAGATTTTGTAAATTAAAATGCCTACATTCTTTTACTAAAAGGGGGCATTTTAAGAAATTAGTTAATCAGTTAGACTGTGACAAGGCTACTCTTTATGTTGATGGTGTGTTAGTGCTTCATGAAAAAGTCAATGCAGTAGATTCAGATAAATGGCAAATCCATAGAGTTCAAAGTTGACATAGGTTCCAAATGCAATGTTATGTCTGCAGAAACATTTGCTAGAGTGTGTAAAGGTGAAAGACTTGATTTGGCAAGATGTGCGAAACTTGTTGCTTATTGAAGTGAAGAAATTCAAACTGAAGTCTCAGTAGTGCTTTCATATTACTCTGCTGAAAGAAGCTACAACTAATTATTTTATGTTGTCAAGAGGCACATCCAGTCATTATTAGGGCTCACAGACACTTTGAAAATGGGACTGCTTTCATTTACTAAGGAAGTCCATCATGTTAGCTTAAAAGATCACTACTCTAATTTTACCCAGCACATTTTTTCTACCTATGTTGATCTTTGGCAAGACACTCTAGACAAACTTCCAGTTGTGCATTCCATGAAGTTAGATCCAGAGGTCAGCCCAGTTATCAGAGCAGCACATAAAGTTCCAATAGCCATGCAGGACAGAGTCAAAGCCAAGTTAGATAAAATGGTGTGACAAGGTGTAATTTGTCCAGTGGAAACTCCAACAGAATGGTTATCTTCCATGGTGGTAGTGCATAAGAAAAGCTCAGATGACATCAGAATATGTACTGATCCATGAGATTTGAACAAAGCACTAAAAAGACCTCATCAACCAATGTGCACAGTTGAGGAAGTCACAGCCTTGATGCTAAATGCCACTATTGTTTCTGTCTTAGATACAGAGTTCATTTTGGCAAATTCAGCTTGACAAGAATTTCTTGATGCTCACTACATTCAGTACTCCATCTGGCAGGCGCAGGTTTTTGATAATGCCATTTGGGATAAATCCTGCAAGTGAAGTCTTTCAGCTTGCAATGGTGTAAATTTTTTCTGGGTATCCTTGTGCTATTATAGTAGACAACATGCTGGTAGGAGGTCATGATGAAGCAGAACATGACAGAAACCTCAGAAAAGTTCTAGAAAGGGCATGTCAAGTGAATCTTAAGATTAATGCACAGAAATGCCAATTTTTAGGCTACAAGAAGTTCTTTATGTTGGTCATTTATTTATGAGTACAGGCTTATGACCAGACCCTTCAAAACAAACAGCCATTCTTGAGATGCCAGCTCGAGACAATGTTCAAGCCCTGAAATAATTTCTTGGCATGGTCAACTACCTAGGCAAGGTCATTTCAGACTTGAGACAACTTCCAGCACCACTCAGAGGACTGACATGTAAAGATATGTCCTGGTCTTGATTATAGCAACACCAAAGAACATTTGATGTCCTGAAACAGATAATTGCTAGTCCTCCATTGCTCAGATACTATGATGTTCACAAGCCAGTGACATTCTCCTGTGCTGCTTCGAAATTTGGTCTTGGTGCAGTAATTCTACAAGAGGATCAACCTGTTGCCTACGCATCAAGAGCTCTTACCCAAACTGAACAGCAGTACATCCAGACTGAGAAAGAGCTTTTGGCAATTGTCTTTGCATGTTCGAAGTTCCATGATTATGTTTATGGTAGACCTATCCATATTGAAACAGATCACCAACCACTAGTCACAATCCTGAGAAAGCCAATGCATTCAGTCCTAGCCTGACTGCAACATATGATGCTGAGATTGCAAAAGCACAATTTCAATCTTGTCTACAAGAAAGGCAAACTTCTTTATCTTACTGATAAGATTATCCAGATCACCCAGAAATACCACTGAACAGAATGACAATCAAGGTTCTCAATTGCTTGATGATTTTGAATTCATGGAAGTGAGAAATTTCCCTTCCACATGCCTTGATGAGCTGAGAGAACACAGTCACATATCCAGTTTTACAGAGGCTCAACCACTTTATCAATCAAGGATGACCGTCAAAGCAATCTAGCTTACCTCAAGAAGTGCAATCTTATTTTCCATACAAAGATGAGATTTTGTCTGACAAAGGTATCATTATGAAAGGTCCAAAATTAATTGCTCCAAAGTCCTTGCAACCTGAGTACATTACTATCTTGCATCGTGGTCACCCAGGAACCAAATCTTACAAAAGAAGGGCGAGGGATAGTATTTTGACCTTCGATGTCACAAGACATTGAGAGAGCACTTTTATCCTGTTCAGTGTGTAATAGTACAATGCCACATCAACAAAAGAAACTGCTTCAGCTTAACCAGATTCGGGATCTACCTTGGTCAACACTAACCACTGACATCTTCGATTGGACTGGTCAACATTATTTGGTGTTTGTAGACTCTTACTCCAATTGGATTGAGTTTCTTCCTAACCTAGCATCCAGTGCAGTCATTACTAAGATGAAACATAATTTTGCTGTACATGAAAGTCCGCACAAAGTTATTTCAGACAATGTCATGCAGTTTACAAGCCAATAGTTCAAAAGATTTGCTGAAGAATGGGACTTTACTCATGTCACAAGTAGCCCAGAGTACCTGCAGTCAAATGGTTTGGCAGAACGTGCAGTTCAAAGTTCAAAACAGTGATATGAGAAGTCAAAATGAGATAATACTGATGTTTTCCTGAATCTCTGGAATCTCAGAAATGTTTCTTGTGATAAACATCTTGGTTCACCTGTTCAGAGAATTCTGTCGAGACAAACCAGACCTACACTACCACTCAGTAGTCAACTGCTGCTTTCATGTGTCAAGTACAACAGATCAGTAAAAGCCAATCTGTTGAGGAAGCACCTATCCCAAAAGTTCTACTATGGTAAGACCAGTAAACTACTCAACCCATTATGAGAGGGAGAAGTAGTAAGGATGCAAATGTCCAGAGGATATGATCGGATTGGTGTCGTGAAGAATATTGGTCCAGAGCCGAGATCGTACATTATAGAATCAGAAGGAGCAACTTTTTGGTAGAATCAGAAACATTTGTGCCTATACCACAGCAAATAGCCTGCGAGAGAGACTCTTTATCTCAGAGTGAATTGTCCAGTGTTCTAATTCCAGAGGAAGTTCCACAGGACATTCCTGTTCCTATAACATATCCAGACATTCCTGATACAAGTTGTGCACCCCAGACTGTCCCTGTTGCTAAATCTAGTCCCAGCTGTTATGTTATTAGATATGGTCAAATCTCTAAACCCTGTAGTAGATCTGAAGCAACTTAGACATGAACATTGTATTTTGTTTCTAATATACATAGCAATGCATGCTTGTCTCTGATATTATCTTGCATGAAGGGCAATCTGTTTAAGAGGGAGGATGTAGATCAATATGTGTGTATATATCATTGAGAAGCTATCCAAGTGCTTGCACAAAAATATAAATACTGAGCACATGTGAACCTGACTGCCATTTTGTAGTTAGCTGTTGAGATGTGAACATTGTATGTATGTAAGCTCTGTTTGTTAATTAGTTTGTTCGTATTTAAAGATGCTGCTATCCATCCTGGTGTGTTTGTGTATATTAAAGCATATGAACGAAACCCCATGCCTTCTTATTATTTGTAATATGATGAACAAGCGACACCTCTCATAAGTTAAGCTAGTTAAGTTAGTATTTTTTGGAGCTCTTTATAGCTCATGTACATCATCCTAATGCCTGCTACCTCTGTGATCCCATCCATCAGTGAGTCTGCCAGCTTCTCTTTAACTTTTCCCAGCTACTCGATTAAGCTGGGGCCAGTCAAGGACATCTGGGGAGTTCTTGCCTTCACCTTGTGGCAGAAGGGTTTTATTTATTAAACTAATTGTTTCTTCCTGTTGCAGATACGTCCATATTTAACATCTATTTTATATAGAAAAAAATCACCCAAATAAGTTATTTCTTTGAAAATGGGACAGAAATGGAAGAGATGCTAGCATTCTGAAATTAAATTGTAAATCAGAAATAAAGTTCAAGATCATGCATTTTAACTAGCTCCAGCCATGGAAACAGAACCAGCTTTCTGTCACCATACACTACCTGCAAAAATAAAAAAGCTGCTACTTATTTTAGAAAAAAGGTTAGTTTTACATATTAACATTGTTATGAGATTTGTGAAAAGTTATTCTAAGTGAAATTTTAACAACCATCTTTTCTTGTGTTGACATTTGTTTGGAAGAAGCCCTTGCGTATGCCTAAATAACCACAGTATACAATAAGTTCATTTGGAATGTCATTCTGGTTTTAATGTTGCTCAGTTTCTCTAAGGAAATGTCTAGAAAGTGAAATCTGAGCTATAATTTAAAACAGCTGACTTTCAGTGGGAGAAATATAATCACACTGACTTTTAATAAGAATATATATCTGGCAAGGACATGACTACATCCATTTCTGTTGTCTCATCTTACATTTTAGAACTGAGCCCTCTGGTTTAAAACTTTCCACAAAAAAGAAAAAAAAAATCAAAGATGACTTTATAAACTTTCTGCACACAACCATTATATGTTACTTGAATCATTAATTAGAAAGCTGATAATAAAGGCGGTCTGGAAGACAAACAAGTATATACCAAATACTTGCATGATATCATGGCTCTAAGGATGCTGGACATATATTGTGGATAGTCGAGCCTATCATTACATTACGTGATACCAAAAATACTGCCACAAGTATCATGACAACTCTTCAGCACTTTTTACAGCTCATTATAAATTTCACTTCCTCGGCTGGTTCAGAGGAGAACACCCAAGCTGAGAATAAATCAGCTGGCATTTATTGAAGAGACAAATGACTGTGGAAGATATTTTTATGCAATGTGAACATATTTATTTATTTATACAGACATACATACATACATATTATTTGTGAATTGTTCAGCAGCTAGCTCCCTTGACTCTAATGCTGGGAAAATTGGAAAGCTGTGGTCTCAGTTGTAAAGTTTTAACTTTAAACCCTAATATTGCACTACATATTACATTATAGAGCATCGTATTTGCTTGACATCAGAAGGAGACAATAATCCTATTTAACCCGCCCTTTAGGTGCACTTAACATTCTATACCCCAGTTCATCTCTGCACTCCTCCTAACCCCTTTTCCAGTAGTCCATACTTCTTGAATGCCTGTGTGGATTCACCCTCTATAATCTCCTCTGATAGTTTGCTCTCTCTGTTATTTCCTCCAGCAGTGAGTGCTATAATTCAGAGGTTCCCTCCTTTGGATGAAATGCCCTACAGTAATCTTGCATAACTGAATAAGAGGTAACATAACCAGACATTAATGACCCCATGGCACTAAGTTTGATGTATTTTTATCTGTGTTCTTAACAAAATGTAAAATTCTAATAAATACTACAGAGGTATATTAAAAGTTCAAAATCAAACAGCTATACATTGCCTGAATGAGAAATAAAACACAAAAATAATAAACTTAATTTATTGACGTACATAAGTATGCATATATGCATGTATTTGTTTATTATCACTGACCCATATGGACCATTTTCAGGCTCTGCCCAGGGTTTATAGACCATAAGACATTAAAAAAGTATGGCAATAATAATAGAACAATAGATTGTTCCTTGTAGACCCCCCCCCAAAAGCCATTATGCAGAAATGGTGAAACTCAGAATTTCGTTAGAGTTTGTAAAAGATGAGGGTGACAAAATAAATAAATCTTTTTACAACTTATGAAATGCTCAAGGATTCTGGACAAAGCCAAACTCTAGGACAGTGTTTTAATATTAATCTGTATCACTTAAGAGGTTAATAGAGCAATAGCTTTTGCATAAGCCTGCATTTTCTGAACAATACAAATTATGAAACTGTAATGTGTGATGTTATTTATTGACTGTAAACCTGAGCGATTTACCAGAAAATTAACAATTTTATGAGACAGGGCAAAATATGAGGCAAAATAAGGGACGTTCAGCAAAATCGAGATAGCTTAGATGTATGCTAGGTAGTAGGTTAGTTACTGAGTAAAATGACCCTTTCTCTATGATCCTAGAAAATGATTAATTTAAAAAGACTTTCAGAAAGTTTAGTGCAAATGATTAAAGCTATGAATTGCTAAGGAAGTTTATCCTGAAGTATAGGGTTGGAGTCAGTGCTCCTGGGTCACTCGTGAAAAAAAGATTAATGTTTACTGAAGTCACCCAGCAATACAATGACTACAATAAAAATAAACAGTAAAGCAAGATGCAGAGATTCATTACTAAGAGAACTGAGGGGGGCAAGAAAACTGACTTCCTCAGAATAACAAAATCAATCGACCCCAACTGCCAAAGGTGTCCCAAAGTGGTACAACAAAGTAGGAAAATAATCAGGATACACCACCATGAGCTTGCACTATGTCAACAGCAATAAAACACTCTTTATTTGAAGAATAACAATTAAAGTGTTAAAAACACACAGAATTCCCAGCTGAGATAAGATCTTTTGGCTTTTTAAGCCTTTTCCAGATCATAAATAACAAGTGCTGGGTAAAAACATATATATATATTGTGTTGCAGCCAATCCAGTGGCTTCAATAATTTTTTATCCTATCAGCAGTGCACCTCTTAACTCTTAGTCATTGGTCAGAAGCAAACTCTACACAGGATCTAGCTAACAAACAAAATCCTTTGCTGCTGCTACTGCAGCATCATCAATCAGGTACATATACTCTCTGTTCTTTACATCTCTGCACTCAGAGAAGGTTAACACTCTATAGTGTGTAAGTACCAATCAAATTCTTTAAGTATTGTTTCCTTCCAATCACTGGTGCAGCCTATTAGAATGCTGTTACCTAGCCTTCAGCCAATCTTGAAAACACTGCTATTTCTTCATTGTTCATAAGAAGTATTCCATTACTAACCTGATGTAAAAAGTGGACAGTGTTAAACTAATGAAGTGGTTTTACCACTTATAACTTAGTTTTGATATTTTTACTTTTATTTTTATTATTCCTGTTCATCTATGCTTCCTTTATACATTGTCATCTATTAGCAAAAGCTTCCTGGTAGACAAGAGGAAAAAAAAATAATTTTTTTAAGACCCACTTTAACCAAAATTTCCTTGTTGCTAAATTACGAGGAACAAAAGCCTTACAAAGGTTCTCATCCTGATTTTCTACATATAATCTTTTGGTTCAACAGAATATTGGTAGAAAAAAATAAATGAATAAAAACACACTTACGGTAACTCCTATTATACACCCAAGTTTACCATGTACTTCAATGGGGAAGTAAGGCCATTACAAGGACTGTCCTTATGGTAATTATAAGTTTATCTTGCCTTGCAGTATGAAACTATCATCTTTTATTATTTATTTTTTTTATTGTTCATTGTTACCAGGGGCCATCCCCCGATCACAGCCGGAGGATGTAACTAATAGGAACACAACCCATCGGACACTAAAAGTCCCAGATATGTCCTGTTAATGAGAATCTACTAATTAGTTCCTCTCCTCAAAGTACAAGGGCAGAATTTCTTAGTGAACAGGATAAAGGGGAGTGGGGAGGACGGAAGGGAGAAATGTAATGACTGTCTTGGACAGTCTAAACAATTACAATCTCAAAACTGTGCAAGGATTAAAAATATAAGCAAACCAACTAATATTGGATTAGTGCTGAAACTGCTTCCCATCTCTATGCCCTCCCAAATATAAAACTGTATTCAATCAGAAGGGAGCACAGGTCCCCAAAACTTGCATGTCATACCTAAGTTTTCACATACTTATTACAACTTAGCTTAAAGGAATAAAATCAGTTCAATTAACAGTTAAGCGTTTATTCTTTAAAACTGGTTTCAATGGGATCACAATATTGAGACCTGGTGGTCAGTGGGCTTGCAGATTCGTAATCTAACCTATTTCACAAATTTCTGTGAGGTTTTGTATATCTTCATCTCTAAGGTTGTCTGATATAGTTTTCAAAGCTTTAAATGTGAATGCGTTGTTGGATTATACACAATATGGTTTGCTAACGCACTTTGTGTCTTTATGTCTGAAGTCTCTTAGATGTCATAGTATCCTTTCTTTAAACTTCTGATCAGTTTTGCCTATGTAAAAACCTGGGCATTTCCAACAAGTTGCTAAATAAACCAGATGTTTGGCATTACAGGCGGCTACTGCTTTTACAATAAATTCTTTTGCTTTGCACCTTCCGCATCTGTGGGTGCCCTGGTGTAGGACACTTTTCTTTTTAGGGAGCCCATCTTTATTACAAAGTAACCTTTTGATATTCTTCTTGTTCTTGAGCACAAACCTAGGCTGTTCACCTACTATATCCTTAATCTTATTATCCTCAGTTAGGACAGGCCAAAATCTCTTCACTATTTCACAAATCCCTTTATTATCAGTACTGAAGTAAGAAGACAATTTAGTCACTGAGATTCATAATTAATAGCTTTATTGATCTCAACACATATCTGCTTGGAAAAATATGGGCGTCCTTTAGTGCCTCTTACTATTCCAGTCTTCATTCTTGCCCCAAGATCTATATCTGGATAACCTCTATCATGAAAATGCTGATAAAGATGACATTCTTGATCAAAATCATGTTCTTCCATACGCAGTCTCGAGATACGAGTGACCTGGTTCTCCATGATATTCTTGAAGATATGTTTAGGATGCATACTACTTCAGTGAAGGCAATGATTCTTCCAAGTGTTTTTCGTGTGAATGGTAGTGCTTAAACTTCTGTGTCAAGTCGTAAGCAATATTTTTAAGCCACTGGATTGACTGCAACACAGTATATATGTTTTTATCCAGCACTTGTTATTTATGATCTGAAGAAGGCTTAAGAAGCCAAAAGTGCTTATTTTAGCTGGGAATTTCATATGTTTTTAACACTTTTATTGTTTTTCTTTGAATAAAGAGTGTTTTTATCACTGTTGACATAGTGCAAGCTCATGGTGGTGTACTCTGAAGATTTTCCGACTTCCTCAGAATGGTTAATAAAACTATCCCGATTCTCAACCTCATGCAAGCTGCTGAGAGACAACTTATTCTTTACATTCTAGACTTAGGTGCATTACTCACCATCGCCTTCAACTATGGAATAAACTATTTTCTTATTAAAAAAGTGCCAGTTTCTCTACGTCTTTAAACATGAATTTAATGCATTCATGTGGTATGTGTAAATTCTAGTATGGGGTCACAGTTTTCAAATGACTTGAATGTAATTAGGTTGTAAGCCTTGTATTAACATACAAATATATATACATATATATACACTACATATAAATCTGTAGTAGCGTCATCCCTTCCCCCTTTTCCTTTACCAAACTTTAAAACATCCTTTACTATTAAACTATCCTATATAAGTTTGATTTCTCTACAAAAAGACTTTTACTGTCACTGGAAGGATGCCACTTCTAAAATACACTGAAATGACCATGACAACATATCTGAGCTGACAAAAAATTAGGTAGACATTCTTAAATGGGAAATGTGGTCTTAGATGCTTTACTTGAGATTTCATATATTATTCCCTGATATTTTTAGTAATAACCAAGTCAAAGAGTGATTGAGATACTGGGCAGGATTCACGAAGGCTTGCACGGAGTGTAAGAGACGTGCAACACTCCATGCAAGCCTCGCGATCCAGGAACAGCCCTAAACTCCGTGTAAGAGACCAGCTAAAACGTCTCTTACACGGACTGGGCGTGGACATGCTAAATACCTCACTTGCATCCGAAAGGTATGCAAATGAGGTATATTAGCGATCCACGAAGCAGAAACCAGTCCGTGTAGGAGACGTTTTAGCTGCAGAAATGTACTCAGTTGACAACTGAGTACATCTCTGCAAAATCAACAACGGAGCGATGTCAGCTCCAAAAAAAGGTTGCATATGAGTCAGGTAGCATGCCAATGGCCAAATATATGGCCATTGGCAAGATAACCTGATGCAAAAATATAAAAATAATGTTTTTTTTTTCGGAAATTGCCGATGTTTAAACCCAGCGCAGCCCCGCGCAAACGGGCTGCGCTGTATAAAATTATAAAAAAGAAGGTTATAAACCCACAAATGTGGGTTTAATGCAATACATGGAATGACAATGCAGGGCCCAGCAGACAAAAACCAACATGGCCACCGTGTAGTGGTTGCTAAGGGGGGAAGCTGAGTCTAAGACATGTAACTAAGCATTAGTATGCAATCTCATGTAAATGAGGGTTAGGATACTGAATCCCACAGTCACATAGCAAATGAGCACTGTCTGAGTAGTGTAAGAGATAGAAAAGGGGGAGGAATAGAGTAGGAGATAGGTGACATCACAGGGGGGAATGGTAGACAGAAACGCAGTTCATTGGAGGCCAGTGTAACATGACAGATGACAGGCACAGATCATGGAAAGAGGTGTGCCACTAGAGAAGTCATGGAAAGACAAGAAATGGAAGGTGTACACTGTTACCTAGACTAAAGTTTCTTGCTGGCCGTGCATGCGCACGTGTGCGCGCAATGAAGCGCGAGTAAGGCAGTGTGCGACGCAAGGCAGTGTGAGCATGTGGGAGCGTGTTGGGAGATGTTTAACACTGTTTGCGCGGGTGTGCACGCGTGGAAGGCAGTCCAAGGGTATAGGAGGCTGTTGGCAGACGTGTAACAGTGTTTGTGCGGGTGTACGCGCGTGTAAACCTGAATAAGAAGATCCTTAACCATGTAAGCACGCAGCGCTGTAAGCCACTGTGAGCGTGTTTCACATAGTATGCAACCTGCTCCCCCCTGAGGAAACAGAGAGGAAAAAGGAAGCAACAGAATTAATAGGAAGCTAGCAGGGATAACTGCTGAAGCTAGCAGGTGAAAATAATTAGAAGCAGGCAATTACACAGGCAGAATAGTAGCCCAGCCCAGCACTTAAAACTCCGCAAACAGTAGTGCAGGATGTTCTCATTAAGAGACACTGCAAGACAGGAGTAAGCTAATAGAAGTGAAAACTGAAAAAGCTGAACTCAGAGCAGAAATGCTAGGGGCTGCCATAGCTGTCATAATGAGACATAGGCGACTTGCTGAGGGTGGTGACAATGCAGAAGGTGCCAGGCAACCCACAGTGAGGAGACGGAGAAGAGTGTACAGGCCCAGGGTCACCTACCACGGGTTACATGAGCTGGAGATTGTAGAGCGCTATAGAGTGGACAGGGAGCTCCTGCAGCAGATTGTTGAGCTGTGCAGGCCACGCCTCACACACAGAACCAACAGAGGGGAACCCATCCCAGTGGAAACCAAGGTATGTGTTGGCCTAAGAATACTAGCAACAGGTACCTTCCAGAGACCAACTGGCGATATGATGGGGATATCACAGGCATCAGCCTCCAGGGTACTACACCAGTTCCTGGATGCCATGTCAGCACATGTCGGTGATCATGTATATTTCCCCAATGCCCATGAGGTATTGGCCAGCAATATGCGTCTCTTCCAGCAAATAGTGGAATACCCTGAGGTACTGGGTGCTATAGACTGCACGCACATATGCATCAAAGCACCAGCAGGAGAGCGGGGTAGGGCCTACATAAACCGCAAGGGCTTCCCCTCCATCAACTGCCAGGTCGTGTGTGATGCCCAGGGAATAATAATGAATGTGTGTGCTGGCTGCCCTGGGAGTTATCACGATTCCCACATCTGGCATCTGACGCAGCTGTACCAGACATTTGCCAATGGGGACATCCCACACGGACACCTAGTGGGGGATGCAGGTTATGCACTGGAGCCGTGGCTGATGACACCCATCAGAAACGCACACACACCTGAACAGGAACGCCATAATGAGGCACACGCACAAACACGTAATGTGATAGAGCGTGTGTTTGGGCAGCTCAAGTCACGGTTCTGGTGTCTGGACACATCTGGTGGGGCCTTGCAGTACACACCAACTACATGTACCCAAATTGTCATGGTATGTGCCATGCTACATAATATGATCCTGCGAAAACAGCTGCAGCAGGACCAGCATAGGGCAGGGACAAACAGCCCCCCACCATTGCCAAGGCCATCACAGGCAGAGCGTGACTTGGAGGAGGAACAACCTGAGCCTGCCCCAGTAGGCAGAAGGAGGCGTGCCCAGTATGCCCTGGCCTTGGCAAAGAGGCAACGCATAGCACATACACTGGCTCAGTAGGAACCCTGGGAATGATACCCCTCTCTGACTCACTCATATAGTAAAATGGATGCCTAACGTGACACAACCTGCTCTCAAACATGTACAGGGAAGTGTAATATGCATCCGACAGAGGCAGCCCTGCTGCACCACCTGAGGCATGAATGCTATGTGTTAAGTAATGTAACACCAAGTACCATATGCACACCTGAGGACCCTGACTAACATCCTACCCTCACCAAGTATCATGCCACAACATGACAACGAGATGACCAAGTGCAACAATTGCCTGAAGTATCGCAGTTATCGAAGGGGACCCAATGTGTGCCAGTCTGGGATGACATGCTGAGCATGACAAGATGCACCACCTGCCAGGACTGGCGTGCACCTATCAGTGCAGGCCGTATGGATACTGGCAAAGGCTGTTGTCACCCATAGTGCGCCCTGAATAGGTAAGGCTCAAAACACAAACCTATCTCCAGAGGTACCAGAAGGGATAAGAATAAGATAAGGGATAAGTTGAATCAGCAAGATGCATGCAGTCTAAACACACCCAGTATGGTGAATGTTGATAACTGTGGTGTAACAGAAAACTGAGGCAAGGCTCACAACAGCACCCTAACACTACCAGGTTACACCTCATACTGTGCTGTACGGCCTCAGAACTTGGACCAAGCTACAAAATGATGGTGACTAGCAAGAATTCTCAAGGATAACCACACCCCTATGTCGGTACCACAACAAAAAGCAGCATGGACTAGCCATGCTCAAGTAACAGTGGCTACAACTGCCCCCCAGTGTATAGCCTGCTACAGACTACTGTCCCAACACCAGGAACTGCATCCGGCCTATGCTGGAATACATGAATATATCAAGTCCTCAAACCCACATTATATTGGGTGACTGCAAATACCCAGACATAGACTGGGAGCATTATACTAGCTCCAACAGTGTCGGACAAAGGTTCATAGAATCCACAAACCAAAAGGCCCAGGAACAACGTACCACTCCCACAAGAGGGGCAAGCATACTGGATGTGATAATCAGCAACATGGGTACTGGATGTCAAGATGAGAAGTGTATTGCTCACTGGTAAAACCAGACCATAGAGTAATCACACTGGATATACAAATCCTGACCACAGTCCCTGGCCGGGAAACCACAGTGGAAAACATGTGTTAAGCAATATCTGCACTCCTCCAAACTGATGTGGAATCCATTAAAGGTCCCGCAGGTGAAAATATGGGCCACACCTCAGAACCTGTAATACAGCCATTCCATGAACACTGCCAGGAATGCTTGGATTATGCAGTCCTACATTAAAACAAGACACAGTGCCTAAATCTGGCATGGTGGACACCAGCCATAACGAAAACATGCAAGAGAATGAGGAAGCTACTACATGATAGAGCAAACATGAACAATGAAGTAATCACTGATCAGTAGTATGGCAATAAAATCTGTCCACACATGCAATCCACTAAGGCCAGCCACAATAAGTGGAATCTGTGAATCCTGAGGCAATGTCACACCTGCCCCAAGTACACAGACAACCCGCAACACCACCCAAGAAATACAAACATATGTGAGAGATGCAACCATCCATCCAAACTGGAGGCTGAGCTCCTCAACTCAGTACTCCCAAAACAAGTCAGTAGGAGAAGGTAACCACACACACCACAAACACAGTCCCACATAGACCTATCACAACTGCAAACCAAACACATAAACACAGACAAACATTCCCGGAGGCACAAATTACAAACACAGCACACCAACAGAGGCCTCTAAAGCAGACACCCAATCAAACAGCCTCCAAACATAGCACATGCAACACATAGCACACAAAGCTGGTGTGCCAAACAGTCACAGGCCAGAAGGAGAAACAACATGCCTGATACAGTTGTAATAGGTGACTCCATAGTCAGACACACTGCTGTCCCACACACCAGACTGAACAAGGGAAAGGGTACAGTAAGCTGCCTGTAGGCTGCCACAATATGCCACATAACAGAAGTATGTAGGTCACCCAAAGCAAGTAGAAATATGATGCAGTCATAGTCCATGCTGGTGTGAATGACCTGAGATGTACCGCCCTAGACTACATGAAAAGAGACATAGATGAGCTATCTGATTATGTAGTCCAGGCCAGTATGACACTCACCGTTCACAGCATCCTACCCTTACCAAGAGTAATGCCACAGTACAAACATGGAATGATCAGTCATAGCAAGTGGCACACTTACTGGTGTTATTCCAAGGGGATGCAATGTCTGTCCGCTTGGGATGTCATGCTTGACAAGCCATGCAGCTGTTCTTGGGATGGCCTGCACCTGTTACCCCTGGGCGTCTGAATATTGGATAAGGCCTTTGCCACCTCCATAGAGCCTTTTGTAGGCAAGGCTGAAAAGACTGACCCACCACCCTAGAAAACATAAGTGGGAAGAAACATAAGGGAAATGCTGACCAATGCCAGATGTGTACACCCCAATATGCAAGCTCCCGAGGCCATCCCCAGAATGGAGAACATCGATGTCTGTGCAGTGACAGAAACCTGCTGCAAGCCTCCTGACAGCACACCAGCACTACCAGGTTATACCATGTATCATGTGTCATGGCCCCAAAACCTGGAACAAAACATGAAAGGAGGGTGAGTATCCGTAGTCAGCACAGACACCCATACGCCAGGTAACTGACAATGCACAAGGCATTGGAGTTCACACATGTGCAACTAACTGTAGGCAAGACTGCTGTGCAGTCTGTAGCATGCTACAGACCGCACTCTCACACACAATAACCCCACCCAGCTGTCCTGAAGACAATGGGCAGTATGAATGTCCCACCAAATAACAAACAAGGTACCACTAATTACCACATAGGTGGTAAACCAGTATGTATAGAAAGAGTAACCAGGGACCTAGGGATACAAGTGGACAGTAACCTGTTATGTGACACCCACATTGCCAATGTGGCTAGGAAGACTGTCTACATTTGACACCGTAGCAGGAAAGGAGTCACATCTACGGCAACAGAGGTCATTGTGCCCTCATACTTTTCCCCAATCACACCCATAATCCAGTACAATGCCTCATATGGGATGTACCTTACCTGACACCTGCGGCAGTTAGAAAGACCTCAAAGGTACCTCACCAAGAGGATAAAGGGTCACAAATACATGTCATATGCTGCCTGGTTGTAGACACCCCAGCTGAATCCAGTCACATACTGCCTACACACAGGCATTGCATGCCTGTTGTAGGAGGCCATGCCCAACACAGGAGTAATGGACATGCTCCACCCCAGAAAACACAAATCCATCGGAGCTGTGAGAGGGAGAGATGTCATCCTCAACAAATAATGAAATAGGATGTGCTGGTGGGACAGATACATAATACAGAGGCTCCCCACACCCTGGACCAGAATCCCATTCCATGTTAGGCAGAGCCCCTCACTGACACTCTTCAACAGGAATCTTGCCAAGTGGATGGATGATTGTAGAGTTACACTGGGGGTCTTCACTGTGTCATGTCCAGAC
Organism: Protopterus annectens; assembly: GCF_019279795.1. Lineage (NCBI taxonomy): Eukaryota > Metazoa > Chordata > Ceratodontiformes > Protopteridae > Protopterus > Protopterus annectens. Next base: position 981,101,932 of record NC_056748.1, on the reverse strand, counting down.
AGAGGCACAGCCAAGCAAAACATAAATGGCCATAATATGCACATAGCAAGGTGTCAAAAGCCACACACACTCTGGCTAGGCCAACAAATGCCCAGGGTGGATAGCCTAGTATGACCCTATGAACCTATGAAGATACAAATTGTACAGGACACTAAGGATAATCCCAAGGCTTTCACAACTGAAGGTAGGAACCATGTTGGGAATTCACAGATATGCCCTGAATCACACAAATATCACAAACACACACACATATTGCCCACATACATCCTGACAGGTGCAGTGCAACCCCCCCCCCCAATGCAGAATATCTATCCCAGAAGACTGCTGGCCCCCTGACATTGCAGATGCTGAGGTAACAGCCAACATCTACAAAGCAAAACACACAGCAGCAATGGTATGAGATGTTGTCCTGGGCTTAGTGCAACATGGACTCCAAGATGAATGGAATGCCAAACCACACTACTGCTCAATGTCAGCCTTACCACAGAATATGTACCCAAAGAGCAGTGTACAACAACAGTGGTCCTTCTCAACAAAGGTGTTGCCTGAATGTATACTGAACACTACTACCCCAGAATCCTGAGAAGCTTGGTTTGCACAGCTATGGAAAGGATCAGCATGTACCACAGACATAAAGATATTGGGGACCTACTGACACCGGACCCAACCCAGTGTGGCCTTCCCAAGTGCAGATCCTGCCCCTAACCATGTTTGACTCAATTGAAACAGCCATTAAGGTCATTGATGAGGGCAATGTGCTCCACACAGTGTATCTGGACCTTGCAAAGGCTTCTATACAATACCCTATGTGTTCATTATAGATAGGCTCACCAGCTTAAATATAAACCCACATGTCAGTAGAGGGGTTGCAAACCAGACCAAGGACAGAACAGACATGGTCAGACATGCTGCAGCCATGTCAGACTACAAACCAGATATAACTGGCATCCCACAAGGCTTTGTCCTGGGAACACCCTTGTCTGGTATATATGTCCCATAGGTACAGGCAAACATGGAAGGACTGTGTCGAACATGTCTGCAGAGGACTACAAACTGCTCACCACATATGATCCACCAGCTGACACAAGCATCCCACAAAAGGGCCACATAGAAACAGACAACTGGTGCCATAGCCATGTCAGCAAGCTAAGTGCAGAAACGTGTATAGTCAACCCCCGTGGATATACAGTAAGTGCCCACCAATTACCACATAGGTGTGAACCCATTATGTAGTTAACATGTAATGAGAGACCTGGGGACACAAGGTGATAGATATCCTGCATTGGACAAACATGTGCTGTAGTGTTTACAGGAACATACCATATACCCACCTACTCACAAAGGCTGTCAGATCTAGATAAGGGGAGGTCATTGTGGCTCTGCAGTCATCCTTCATCAGCAGTACAATTGACTACAATAGCCCCTGTGGGATGAACCTCAGCAGACACCTCCATCAACTGTAAAGTCCCCAACAGTACCTCATCAGGAGTATCAAAGAGCTTGCACAGATGCCATGTGTTGCCTGTGTCGCTGGCATCAATGAACATGCTGCACCTTGTACAATCTGAATGGCAGTGAGCCATGCACATTAGAGACCTGAACCCCAGCACTGACTTACATAGGACAAGCTGTACTGTGTGCTCCATAACACAGAAGCCACCCCCAGCACAGGCTACCCATAGAGTCACATATCAATCTTCCTCAATAGGAACCCTGATGAGTGGATGGGAGATGGTAGATTTATCCTGGGTACCACTGTCATGTCACAGGTAGACAGAGGCACAGTATACTAACCATGACATATGTCATGGCAAACTCCACGTACAATGTGTGTTGAAGGACAAACATACTCCAAATAGCATTACACATGGACTAGGGCACATCGCTAGTGTTTGCAAATGTACACCTATGTTGTGGAATACACTACCAATGTTGGACAAGCCTGGTTTAAGTAGTTCATATCTGAACAGAATGCAACATGGTCAGATGTACACAACTGGCCCGTAACCAGGCTGTTGTGCCCACTATCGAAATGTAAAGCAGTGATTTCAGTAAAGCCTAGGATACTGCCCACCACAGTCAAAGTACTACCAGTACACTATACAGTACTACAGTGTTAGGTCAGTGTGAAAGGATGTTGACAACTGTATGCAAAGTATCCCATGCCAACACTGCAGGCACAGTATAACCCTGTTGTGTTCACACACAAAGCAGTTGTACCGTAACTACACAACATGACACACAACACACAACCATAAACGGGTGATAGTTGTTGAAGTTCACACTCATCCACAAATGTGGTGGGCTGCAGAGTCCAACATATGGAATGCTCACACTGGGCATGCTCACACACACTGACAACATGCCATGGGAAGGCTGAACTGGGCATGCTCACACACTTAGGCCAAATCTCGGTGTAGCAGTTGGACACACATAGCTGGTATTGTTATGTTGTATTCCAGGAACCAACCACATTATAGCAGTCTGCCCAGTGCACAGAGCTAAATGACTACAGAGACATACGTGATATAGTGGATCCCTCCCAGATGCAAACATCTTCCACAGATGCACAAGTTGTTCATACAAACAGGGAATGCTATGGCAATAAAGATGTGCAAACAGTCTATCAGCAACAAATAATGTGCATTTCACAATTAAACATATGGGTGTAGGGTCAACACTAGGCTGTGTGCCCTAGGGAATGACAGCTTAGCCAGAGTGTGCTTGGTGTCTGCCTCCCCACAGGATGCACATTCCCCTTTCTAAACACAGATGATGTCAGCACCCTCTAAGTACAGCAGGAGAAAAGAAACTCGCCAGTAATCCGAATAGCGTGCTCCGCTAATGCGTCCGTCTCAAGTGTCATAACATAGTTAGGTAGGGGTGTCAAATGCTCAGTGTGTGTGTGTGAGTGGGGTTGGTGTGTGTGTAAGTCTGTGGGAGAGAAATGTCCCTTTTGGCAAATAGGAAAACACACTACGGGATGCACATTCCCTTTCTAAACACCAATGATGTCAGCACCCAATAAGTACAGCAGGAGAAAAGAAGCTTTCTAGTAATCCGAATAGCGTGCTCTGCTAATGCGTCCATCTCAAGTGTCATAATATGGTTAGGTAGGGGTTTCAAATCCTGCAAATTCTCAGTGTGTGAGTGGGGGTGGTGTGTGTGTAAGTCTGTGGGAGAGGAATGTCCCTTTTGGCAAATAGGAAAACACACTACAGGATGCACATTCCCTTTCTAAACACCAATGATGTCAGCACCCAATAAGTACAGCAGGAGAAAATAAACCTCCCAGTAATGCGAATAGCGTTCTCTGCTAATGCGTCTGTCTCAAATGTCATAACATAGTTAGGTAGGGGTTTGAATCCTGTGAATGGCAAGTGTGTGTGTTTTTTTGGGATTTTTTTTTGTCCCTTTTGGAAAAGGGG